>NW_026929516.1:0-39741 GCF_032062105.1 Saccostrea cuccullata | reverse complement strand
TATAACTTTACCTTTTTAAACTTTCACATAAAATATGAACCATAATTATATATGCAAGATTTTTTAAGTGCAAAAATGAGAAAAACATTCAAAATTCATTTACATTTTGATTAAAAAATCGTTTTCGTATATTTTGAAGAAAACTTCTCTGTTTGATAAATGTCAATCCAGGGACAATCTTTTTCATGGGCGCAGCCATTTTTCTTGTTGAAGTCCCGTGCAATTCTCGCAATTACGACATTTCAAAACAATTTTTTATGTGAATTAAAAAGAATTGATGTTGATTTTTTTTAAATAGAAGAAATAAAATAGAAGTAAAGTAATTTTTTTTTAAATTCTTCCTTTGAAGATGATTAAATTAAAAATATACCGCACCCCTTTTTGGCCCCAAGGTCAAAGTATTATAAGATGGCGGCTTTTCTGGGTCTCGGAAAGACAATGGTGTGATAATGGTAAAGCTGCTACAAAACAGGCGGTTGACGCCATGATTTAAGCATTTAGGGAGAAAATCTTTTTTAAAATGTGTTTAATTCATTTGGAATTTTATTCTTAACGTAAGTTGATGGCTAAATTTGGGGTAGTTTTGACTTTCTTACACCTAGCACTTGCTGGATTAGTCTACCCCAAACTTCGCAAAGCACCATCAGTGTTGATGTTTCTTTTCAATGGACATCGTTTAGAGTTGAGAGCATGTGCTAATGCCTAGTGCATTTTTGTCACTTTCATCTTCGATGGCATCGAGAAAAACAAATGTATACTACACAAAAGGTAGCAATGAGAAATATTGGACAGCAATATTTGATTATGAAGCCAAAAGAGAGGATGAGTTGACTCTTAGGAAAGGTTGTCAGGTGGAGGTCCTGTCCTATGACTCCCACATCTCCGGAGATGAGGGATGGTGGACAGGTCGGGTCGGCAACAGTGTTGGAATATTCCCCAGTAACTTTGTCACCAACAACCTCAATTTTAGCTTTCCCGAGGAAAAAGTTATCCCTGATCGACCATTTGAAATTGACTTCAATGAACTACAGCTGGAAGAAGTGATTGGGATCGGAGGGTTTGGTAAAGTTTATAGAGGTTTATGGAAAAGAGAGGAGGTTGCTGTCAAAGCAGCCAGACACGACCCTGATGAACCCGTTAGTGCAACCATTGAAAGTGTTAGACAGGAGGCCAAAGTTTTTTGGTTGTTAAATCATGTAAATATTGCTTCTTTGAAAGGAGTGTGCTTGAAAGAACCCAATTTATGTCTTGTGATAGAATATGCTGCTGGTGGATCTTTAAATCGTGTTTTATGTGGTCGGAGAATTCCTCCGGAAATTTTGGTGCAATGGGCCATTCAGATAGCAAGGGGTATGCACTATCTCCACGAAGAATCTCCAATACCTTTGGTGCATCGTGATCTGAAGTCAAGTAATAGTAAGTATAATTCAATGCCAGAAATGCAAGTTCTGTATTTATATTATATTAGTAAACCATACAAGTTTTAAGTGATGAAATGTAAAAAGTACATGTACTTGTTGATTGTTTATTACACATCCTATCCAGTATACAGGATTTTTAATCAAAGGCACTTCCTGGTGATCTGTGATGATTTAAATGAAAAACTAACTTCAAGATTTGGAAGGAAGTTGAGTCTATAAGCTATATCTTACAAAAATTTTGTCAGTACACTTGGACACTATGTACCAGATTTGGGAATATACTACAGTATACTAAAGTTTTATCATATCCACTTCAATTGCATACCTGCATTTGATATTTCTAGCCTACAAAACTATACTTTATTTAAAGATGAATGCTTTTAGGTACAACATATATGTGTTAATCATATCGGGGGAAAAAAATTGCACACCAAAGTTTAAATAAATCAGAGGTGAAGTTTTAATTTGCAAAACTATCTGTCATTTCATTAAAGCAAATGGTCAGTTTAAAATAGTCGTACCAGTGTTGAAGTATTACCCATTCAAAATAATTATTGTAAGACCTAAAGAAAAAAAAAGTTTGTTTTAATAGTGACCTGACTGACACTAATTTTATGCCTTGACCTAAATATTTTTTGTTGTTGTAAAATCAGGAAATTGCACATCTATGTTTTTTTCTTAAAAAGTAATGGATATTTAATGGGTTGAAAGGTCACTCATTAGTAACTGTTTTTAGAGCTGTCAGGTGGATGTAAAAAAAATATGGCTTGACGAAGAGAGCTATAAGCTGTCATTAAAGAATTGTATTTTAAAATTTTGTGCCTAACTTACAAGAGGGGGGAAAAATAAAAACAAATTCCTGTCTAGTACCTATTGACTCTATTTTAATAGCATTAACATATACTTTTTTTCTTAACCCTATTGATTGGTTGCTTTCTAGCAATGAAGAAACCTTTTTTTCATTTTGTTTTATTTCTGGAAACTTCTGCAATGCATGACATGGTCAGAAGGTAACAGATGCAGAATGTTGCATACCGTGAGATCAGCAGCCAAGGCACATCCCATTCATGTATTGAGTGATACATGAATAGACGGCATGTAGAGGGGAGGGGGGGGATTTGGCTTCTAAACAATGGTTATTAAGTTTTCCAGATATTATTTCAAAGAAATATATAATAAAAGCTAAGCATGTAATAATTTAACTGGGAATGTCCTATGATCCCCTGCTTTCTGTTTTAAGGTTATAAAATATGTGTACAGATTTGCAAGGCACACATTCATCATAATGTTGCCTTTGAAATTTAAGTGAAGATTTTTTGGGAATTTTTCCAATTTTTCTCCAGTTTTGTACAAAGCAGGTGTGCATGTTTAACTGAACTCTGATCATTTCAGAGTGGCAAACAACCATTTAACAAGCTAAGTTTAAGAATGTTATCACCCACCATGTAAAAACAACAAGGAGTTCTTTCTGAGGGATGTATTTGTGTTTTCTTCATACTATAAGCTATCTCTACATTTAGAATTAGATATATAGCAGTAGTGTGTCTCAATCGTAGACTCGGAGATCATTTTACATGTTAAGCATGTTCAGTTAATTTGCTAAAAACTACCAGTAATTATGGGAGAGGCTGAAATAGTTGATTAAAAGAACAATAATTCCATAGCTCTCTCTCCAAAATATTCATGTGGTATATATGTTTTTTGTCAAATTATGCACTTCGCTATAACTGGTTGAGTATTCATCAGTTTCTAGTAGCCAACTATAATCCCAGTAACAAGTGGAAACAGAATCATTGATTAATTAAGAAATTACCAAATCCTATATCATATTTTTTTTTACCATAAATACCTGTTTTTATGGAAGATGGTTACCTATCAAGTAAATGCTAATTCTTTTGACATGTACATGTTATGTATATTGACACATATTTTTGTGTAACACTGGTCTGATATAGCACTTAATACCTAATTTGAACAATTACCAACCCAGAAAATCTTGCTTCGGGACAATTAAGCACTCTCGTACCAACTTCTTGTTCAGGACTCCGTGGGTGTGTTTTTAATTTTGGTTCCATACTGAGATGAAAACAAACACATACCCCAGGCTCTGACATTACCCCGACACATCTTTTCTTAGTGAGGAACAAATGACATGGTGTCGTTAAGTCTATAATTTCCAATTATTTTTTTGCATTGGAGTTAAGGGGATTCTTTCAACCTGCAGGTTCATTGTTGACTGTCATATGTCTCATAATTTAAGATTAACATTTATAAAATGTGTATGTTATATTGTACATGTTGTCAATTGTCTCTGTATATTCTTGGGGAGGCTTTTAGTATCATTGATCTTGGTGATGTTATTTATGAAATTAAGATATATACAGCTTTTGATCAATAGTACATTAAGATATTGTACTAAGAAATATTTATGAATGACAAGAAATAGAGTCATAAATACCATATCAATTTTTTCACAAACTGAAGCTTGTCAGATTTTGCATGCAGGTACATACATGTTTGTACACAAACCGATAAATGCATACTCCAGCAAAAATAATTTTATAACCTCTTTTTCATGTAAACCAGCAAAGAAAATTGAAAATCTGCCAAGAAAAAAATTATGTTTTGAAGATCAGATGTGAGTTTACTAGATTTCTAGCCTTTCTTTATCTCTCAGTGAATTTAGACTGCCAAGAGTTCAAGAAATGACTACACTATTGTTTTAATGAGGCTTTTAATTAAAGATAGGAAATCAAGTGCATTTTACATGGATATCAACAAAGCTTTTTAATTAAAAAGTTTTAACTTTATATAAATTAAGTGCATTTTATGCGAATAGATTTAATATTGATCATTAAGAGTCCATCATTTTCTACTTAGTTATTAAAATGTTGTGCCAAATTTTATAATGTTGGGCATCAACTACCTAACAATTAAATGTACTTTTTTAAAAATACATTCTGCCATTATGTACTTAATGCTTAAATTTAGCAGTCCTTCTCCATAATTAACATCATGTACTTTACATTTCAATGTTCCTGATGTGCATGCATGTAATCTTGAAGTCAGTGGAGTTTAATTGTGCTGGTACATTAATTAAATGCACAATCTAAATGCAACTGCTGCAATCAAACTGACTGCAAACTTCCTGCACTTTTAATGTTCATTTAAATAGCCCAGGGAAAAAAATTAGGTCAGTGTCAGTTTCACAGATCACCTGTCATTTTCACTGACCCACAATGTACCTGATTCTCAGGAACAGGTTAATTTACCCTGATTGGTGAAAACGGTAGAAACGCACTCAATAAGTACAGTCAGTTAATGTTCCTCTTACATTGAATATAAATGAAGCGTTTCTTCTGAAATCATCACCAATCTATTTACTTGTCAGAGAATTGTTATGGCAATAAATCAGGAGTTCAATGATACAACTCTCAAAATGGACTGCTTATAAATATATAATTAAATTATGCTGGTTTTGATGTTTAATTTGTTTTTCATTTGAATGAAAATAAAGAAAAGTTAGTGTCTAAGTTTAACATCTGCTTGGTGAATCATTTTTATAATTATAATCTATCATACATTTTTCAGTTTTAATTTTCAGGTACATTATTTTTTTTTTCTTACTTGACAAATTTTAACTAATATTTGTTTGATATATGATTTTTGGCTTTTCTTCACGTATAAGTAAATTGGAGTGATTTGTTTCTGTGCCTTGATAGTAGATACCAGTTTCATAACTTATTGCACTATATATCTCTAAATATAGATATACAATGACCTTCAAGTTAGGTTTACATGTAAATTTAGTTTAAACTGGTCCCTCCAATTCAACTTTCCGGTAATGTATTTGACACTGTTGCAACTTACACGAGAATTTTAACTTTCAAAAGTGGCTCTTACATACGAAAGGAATCCTTCATGATTTGTGATTTTTAGCCATGGTGATAACACATGAATTAAATCTACGCTATATGAAAGAGTGCAGAAATAGTTTTGACCAAAATATAAACATTCTCTATCAAACTGAACAAAGTGATATGAACTTTTTTCTAAATCAAATTATTGAAGCATTTTGTAAACGTAAACTCAAAATATAAATTGTAAAACACACTAGTAAACAAAGTACTCTCCTGCGTAGTATTACGACTGCATACGCATCATCCATTGTCTACTTCCGGAGAAATATTAATTCGGACCAGGTGAAATTCGGTTTAGCAATTATTGAACTTTATACTTCAAATTAAATGAAAACCGAATCTATATTACTCACAGTTTTGTTTTTAGTTTGTTAATTAGAAAAAAATTATCAAAACTCGTTTAAAAAAATCACATTTGTGAAATCTAGCATGAAAATTATTTTGACCCCGTCTTTCAGTACTGTCTCAGTACTTTGATTCTGCTTGTCCTTAGCAAATGAAATAGCACTCTTTTTGGAACAGAACTAGATGATGAATTTAATCTCAAAAAATAATGACAACTCCCTCATGCTCTTAATAGCAATGGCCCGCCAAAATTAACATTGAATATTTGGGTACACTTTGAAAACCTCTATCAAGATACTTGATTTCAAGTTCTGTGAATCCAACCTAACTTGAAATGGTTTGGAATTTATCATGTTTATGTTTAATTTTTCATTATAAATGATATCGAGAAAATGTCGAAAGTTGTGTGTGTCTGTTAAAAAATGAGATGGAAGAAGAGACCTTGACCTTGAACTTAGTAAATACAAAAAAAAAAAACTTTCAAAAGGGTACTAGGAGTATATTTAGCTCCTTTCATGTGTTTTAAAAAAGATGTTTCAAAGTAACACCCCCCCCCCCTGAAGTTGACCTTGACCTTTAACCTTCAAATTGGCAAGTGATGCAAAATTATCTCTGCAACATCAGGCTCCATATAATGATTATTCAATGTACAGTTATTTCACAAGTAGGGGAATTATTAAATTTTTTTTTTTTAAGTCAGTTGACCTTGATTTAGTCTAAAAAAAAAAAATTTAAGTGACTCTTTACTGTGTGTGACCAGGCTTTATTGTTATCAATTTTTAAGTTAAAAGAGCAATTACTATGTCCTGAGTCTTTATAGTATAAACATAGAGTAAGCACATATAATCAAAGAAGCTGGAAATGGATTAACTTCATATACAATTGAGACACTTACAGGTCTAGTATGACCTTGGTAGTGAAGTAGTAGATTTTTTTATCCTCTTCACAATAACAAGGAAACTGTGTTAAACAATCTCAGGAAAGATGGGAGATAAAAATAGTAACAAGAAGAGGCAACAGAAAGAGAAAGAGGGAATGGGGAGGTTTACACACTGAGCACACAAAATCGTTTAGATGTGAAGGAGGGAGAAACTCGGTTCTTCTGCCTCGCTCCCCTGGAATCGTGGGGGGAAATTGGGCTCTCTGTGTCAGACTTAATTACACTTCTGGTTGTTTCTCTTGCTATGGAGGCGTTCTCTTTCCTTGTTTACTGTACAGTGTGGGGGATTGTCTGACCCACCCTTACACTGAATTTGAATTGATTGTCTTTATTAAAAAAGTATTGCTTTTGATTAAGTAGAGGAATGTGCTGCATATTACATATATATAAATGAACAGTTCTTTTGCCATCCATGTGCATTGTGCAGTGGTTTTTTTTTAATTCTTAAAAAATATTGTGAACTTGAAAGATCTTGGAAATGTTAAATGGAATTGACTGTGCTAATTTCGCAATAGAAATGATAAATGCATACAAATAACATGCATTTACTACAATTTGTATTCTGTTTAAGTTGGAAGTGAAACTATGGTGAAATTCAAAGTCATATCAGACCCCCCTTTCCATTTCACCTACCCCTACCTATTAACAGTAGAAATGATCTTTATGTAGGAAAAATATACTGTATGTTTACTTCAAAAAGCAAAAATGCAGGCATCCTATTTTACATATTTAGTATGTCTTTGTGCTTTCTAATTTCAATCTACTGGGTAATTTTGAGCTTATATGGCATATTGTTTGTGTTATGGTCTTGAAAATATGGTAGGACTGTATGGATGACAGTTGTATGTTACAAAGTTAAAAGTTAAGTCTGTAAAAAAAAAAATTAATGAAAATATTTTTTTCTTTATATATGGGATTATGACCGGATACAGACTTAAGCTATTGAAATTATTTTTTGATACATTCATATTTTAAAGGCTGTAAAATAATTGATAATAATATGAAAGTAGTATGGTGAGATAAAGATCTCTCCCATAACTGTATTAACCAGGTTAATGGAATGCAGTAAAATAATTTTTTTTACTTCCTATATTCCTTATCGAGTAATAAAATCTTGATTTGTCTTTCATTTTACAACATTGTTTGTTTTCCTATATCTTTAATTCAGATAGTGAGAGCTCACATTAAATGTGTTATCATGAAGATCACGGGGAGTACATGTATTTCATGTCAGGATCTCTATCATCTGAGCTCTTGTTCTCTATGTTAGATGTAGACAGCATCCATGACTCAAAAAGACCCATGCACTGTTTTCTAAGATCATCACTGCATTACGCATCATTTATACACAATGTGTTAACAATTACGTAAAATTATATCTGGGCGTCACGCTGTGACACTGAAAATAAAGATATATTTTGTCTGATATTATAATTGTGAAACAGAGTTTTAAAATTGCAGGTGTCCTGCTTTATACGCTAATGATAAATATACGGCCACAGAATCAGAAAATTAGCAGGGGTTTTACCTGGGCCTCTCGTTAGGTTTAGTGGACCTTGGGTGAACGTCGGATTAAATTTCCGAGGCAGTTCCGGGTCTATTCAACTCTTTTGTGGGTGTACAATGTATATCAATTTTAAAGAGAACATGATTGATTCTAATCTGGGCTTTGATTTAGTAGGTCAGATTTGAAGATGGTCTGACTATCATGTCAGCAGGTGTCTTTATCTTCTTTGGAAAATCCGATGGGTATAGTAGATGTATGTACCCCAACACCTTTAAATGAGTCTTATTACCCATCCTTATTTTGGACCAATAAAAACAGATTGAAATTAAAGATGCATTTTGAAGTTTTATATGTACTTTACAATATCTTTGTCAGTCAATATTTGTACAGATCAGATATGACTACATTGTACCTGAAAGTTTTGATACCCTTATCTCAGAAGGACATTCAAGCAATTGAAAGAATGCATTTTCATTTGCAAGAGGTGTGTTTTATTAACCCAAGACTTTAAGATTTGGTTAAACAATAATTTTATTACAATTGTAAAATCCCTTATTTTTGTCAGTTTTCTTCTTTGATTAAGAGGGAAAAATGTTTGTTTTTATGGTTGTTGGTTAAGTATGATACTTTATGGGCATCTGCTCACAACCAAAGCGTAAAAAATTACTCGCCCCCCTCCCTCCCTCCCTGGAAATAAGTGATTTCACAGTGACAAAAGTAATCATCTGAGAGACATTTGAGAGATATGCTAAAAAGAGATGTCAACTCCAGCACAATTAAGACTTGGCACCCAACTTAATCTTGCCCCAGACATAATAAAAAAAAGGGAGCAGCAAATCTCAGTTCTATTGCCAGAATATTGATGTAAAACTATCATGATGTACCGCGATGGCATATATCTGGAGGTTTTTAGACAAGTGTTGTTTACGGCATGCCAATAAAATTTACAGATGGGAGAATAAAGAAATTTTCAGCATATTTTTCATGTAATAGGTGTTTTTTTTTTCCCATCTGCAATGCTGCATGTATAGGTCTAAAATAATGGGGAAGCTTGTGAAATAGAAAAGCTATGCCTTTTTCTTCTGGCTCTTTATCCATAATTTTATATTACTAATAATATATTTATTCAAATTCTCATAATTTGAAATTTAATTTTAATTAATAAAGAATTTCTAAATTTTGAACTTTGCAAAGTGATGGTTATGGATACAGATTGATATTGCAGAAGTTTAAATGTAATATAGACATCTTTCTTCTTTGAATATTATAAGGCAAAAGGGAATAACTGTACATAAAGACATATTTAGTTTCATATGATGTGTCTCTGAATTCACCCAATTTTAAAACTCACCCATCTGTGAGTATGAGTAGGGCAAAGTGTGTGAAAGTAAAACAAGTGCAAAAATTTCCCTGTATACATGAGTATAGTCGTATACATACATGTACATGAGCAAGAACATGTCTTGGAGCATGTAGTAATTAGACTAAAGTTAGTTCTTACTTTTGCTTACTGGCAGTGTTTCCTATATATGTGTGCGTAAGGTATGTTTGACTGTGTAGACTGCCATGCTTTTTGTAGAAAATCTTGAATTCAATTTGTGTTTAACTGAGCTCTTTGATGATAAGGTAAACCTTTGCTAAACCACTTAGGCTTGTTTCACAAACATTGCATTGTATAATGATGCCTCTATAACCCATTGAATATAAGTCTGATCCCTGTAAGAGCTACATAATATTGTACAAGATGCCCTTGACTAGTGTTATGTTTATGGATGCAAGAAGATCATCGGTCTTGTCCACTTATCATTTCACAGCCATCAAAACAATTTTTCTGCCATTGTTTTCCTCCATGTAAGAGGACCTACCACGTAATATTGCTTGACATCCTTTCTAGTTGCATAATTTTTAAAATAAATTGACGTAGATGCTGGACTGTTTGGTTTCTTGTTGGCAACTGAAAGAGGGGCAGATGAACTATCAAAATAATTTGAGACATTTAATGGCTCTATGTACTTCCTTTAACCTTCTTCAGTGTTTACAAGCACTAGAATAAGAGCCCAATTTAGAAACTTAAGCGGCACATGTATTTTTATCTCACCATTTTATGGCATACAGAACCTTTAAAAAGAAAAATAAGACATACATATGCATGAACAGGTATATTGTTCATGTGTTTGTTTAAAATAATCTTTTTTTTTTTACCCTATTAAATGTGTTTCAACAGACATTTTAAATATTTTTTACATCCGATTTTGTATTCCTTTGTATAATGAGGGTCACAGTTTGTGAAATGACACCCTTACTGGTGACATGCATGTATATATTCACTGGAGACACCTCAGTGGAAATTCAGAAATGTCTTTTTATAGGAAAAAAAATTGTTTCTGCTTCAAAACAACATGCAGAGAAAAAAAGAAATCCCAGGTCATCTGTATCCAATAAATGATTTGTGAAGATTGTCAACTTCCATTTAAGCATGCAGACTGGCACATTTTAACAAAAATACATATCTATGGTACAAAGTGGTGTCTGAACAAAATCTCAAGCAAACTGGTTCTGTATGTGTGTATTGGGCTTAAGTTTGTATCCTTCTTGACAAATGTGGGTCAACACCGTGTCAGCATTGGGTTTAAAAAGTAAAGATAGGGGCTGCTTTTCTGTTGGCAAAGACTCTCTGATGTCCGCCGATAAGGCTGAAGTAGTCTGCACTCGTTTTCCAATGATCATCTCTAAAGACTCGGTTATCATGTCAGAGGTGTAAATACTTGGGTCTAATATGATCTGTTGACAAATGAGATAGAGGTGGGGATCAGTTATGAAATGATAAGATTTTGTCTTGTTTTGATTTCATTGTGGTGAATGTACTTTTATTCTTTTCACTGTTGGGTAAGACTGTGGGCTGATCTTTTAACTGGACAATGGTCAGGTGGTGTTGATTGTGTCAATATTTGCTTTTTGGATGATCCCGATTTAATGAGAACTTGTGCCAGACTTTCGGTGCTGCATATTGATCGTATTGTAGATTCTGAATCAAGAAGGTTAAGCTAAATCACCCAGTCCCCCCCCCCCCCCTCCCCCTTTATTACAGAAAGGAAAAACAAAAGCTTGTTTAGGCCTTGTTGAATCAATACTTGGAGAATTTTTCAAAATTTTATACTTCAGTAGTTGAAAACTGATGATATTAGATATTTTTTTATGAGGAGATTATGAATGCACTTGATCTGATCAGTTAAGTTATAAGCAAAGTAAGTCTGCTTCTTTTCTTTGATGGTACCATACAATCTGTTCCTTAAATGATATTGAAAAAGGGGGAGGGGATGGGGACTGGGGAGGATAATTTTGAGATGTTAGGATAGGTAAATAAATGGTGCACAGCCTTGATATCTAGTAAGGATGTCACAACATCACTCTCTTTAGATGATGGTCGATGTATTGATTGTATCATTTATTAATTACACTTTATTCCTGGGTGTTAAGATTTTTATCTGACATTTACTTTGTTGAATTTACTGATCCTTGTACCTCAATCAATTGTAAATTTTATTTTTGAGACATTACAACCTTTATTTGGTTATGTTGAACACAGTATTCAGTTGCTGCTGATCTCACAGTTTTAAGAGGTTCAGTAGTATTATTGCTGCCTGGTACAAATGTATAAGGATTGTCATTAATTTTAGGACTGCTGAGTTTCTTCAAACCCCATCAAGTTAAACAAGATCCCTACAGATAAAGGGCATTTGGTTTTTCATCTGTGTTCTGACAGACCAAACAATGCAGTTCTTTATTACTGGGTTCTAAGGGTCCATACACAGTGATGCAAATGAACTTGGCACACACTGTCATAATGCTTCAGGGTAAATATGATAAGAGCTCATAAATAAATATATTATTAATAGTTAAAAGATTAAATGTTTGGGTTTTCCAGGGTTTTATGCTATATGAATAAGAAATGAATTAATGCTTTTATCAGAATGTGACCTTGACCTTCTATACAAAATACATATGATGTAATAGTTTTTGGTTTTCCTTTGACCAAACGTAGCTTAAAAACTAAGAATTGCCCGATTTTTGCAAAATTTAAAATTATATTTCCCACTTTAATGAACATCTATTCCAATGAACTCTGGATATCTTTTTAAAATACCTTAAACGTCAACATTATCAAATTTTATAAAGCTGAGCAGCAGCCTGAGCTCAAATGAGTTTTTCTGGCATGGGACCATAAAAATTGGAGTAGCTCACTCTTGATCTCAGTCTCACTCTTACATATATAGAGGATAGGTGAGACTGAGATCAAAGTGAGCTCATTTAAGATCATGATCAAAATTTTTCAGTTTGTCTCTCATCACCATTGTGTCATTGTTATTGTAAACTTCCCACATTTTTATCTTTTTTGACTGATTTCAACTTAACTTGAAAGAAGCATCTTTGGATGAAGGCACTTTAAGATTATTGAAAAGTGCCATATCCTCTTTGAAAGGAACATAATCCAAGATTTTTTTTTTCATTTCCATTAGAAGAGCAGGCAGGTGAGCACTGTGGCTCCTGGACCTCTTGACAATTTGCATTCTTATTACTACAGTTAGATGATTTTACAAGAGATTATACAAAAAAAAAATCACCCTCTACTTTCATACAGTTTTATATAGAGCCCCCACCCCCCCAAAAAGGTCTATGTTCCATACAGAAAGAACACTAAATTGTTCAATTTACATGCAGTTGACTTCTGTCTTCTAAAATCAGTTCAAGGTATTTTTAAGTAAATTTAAGGTATACAAGCATATCAAATGACACTGATTATGCAGCACCAAATCATTGTACAGAAATGTGTGGAATTGGAAGGAAAAATGACTGACCATGGAAATTAATTGCTTCAGTGTATCGTGTGTCAAAACTTTCGCGACCTTCCAATATTTTTGGTACACATCTGTTGATTAAGAGTATTCCTTGCATATTTGTCAAGTGAATATGAGAAATTTACTGCTCCGAATCCTTGCGTTTGTACTTATATGGTATGATAGAGGAAAACACTTTGCATTTTAATGCGAGAGAAGTTTCATTAATTGGAGATTTAAGTGAGTCATTGGATAGTTGTGAATATATTTAGCTTCAATTTTACGCAAATGTGGGTCAGAACTAGATCTGACAGAGAATGACGTAATATCAATTTTTCATTTCACTTAAATATCATAAAAGTGGATTGATTATGCACCTTTTTTGCAGATGATATGCTTCATTGTTTTATTTTTATTTATTTAAATTTTTTTTTTGGATGTTCAATGTAAACGTTTTAAAGAATTCTGGAAGATATCTGAAGTATTTGAATTATGGGTTCAAGTGTCTCTCTAATTGGCCATGCAATCTCTTATCTCAATCATAGTGATCAGCACCCCATTGCAAACAGATAAATCGGAAGTTCAAACACTATTTTTACGTCAAACTAAGATAGAATAGAAGTAGACACATGTTATTCGTAATTATTCTTTGTCACATTTCATCAAAATATTTTACCTACATGGAAGAGGTTACCCTGCCAAATATTTGCTTTATTTGCTTTGTGATAGGAATGACAGAATTGCGGTTGAAGTTTTTTTTTCATTCATTGATTTGCATCTAAAGCTGAATAACTGGAATTGTTCTTGTGGTTTTGACAAAAAATATTTAATCGATCATTTGAAGATTTTGTTTATTCATCTATTTTTATTAAATTTGCTATTGCTTTTTTTAACTTTCAATTTTGACATAGTGTTGTTTATACTGTGAGGTTTCCCTAAAGATGTTGAGTATTCCTTCAAAAATGATCTAGCATAATAATATGCTCATAAACAGGGAAATCATATAATAACATTCCTAATTTTTTGTGTGTTTTGATCCTGAATATATATCATTCAAAACCAAAAGCGGGTGACACAGGTCATTGTAGAATAATAGATTTTGATAAATATTTTCAAATTATTATAGTTGAATTGATGTTGATAAGAATGTAAATATTTTTTTTACAGTCTTATTAAAGGAGAAGATTGAAAATGATAACCTGCAAAACAAAACCCTCAAGATCACAGACTTTGGCTTGGCCCGAGAGGTTTCCAAGACAACCAGGATGAGTGCGGCGGGGACCTACGCATGGATGGCCCCTGAGGTCATAAAAACCTCCACCTACTCCAAAAACAGTGATGTCTGGAGGTAAGTCCTAGTCCCTAATCTGGGGATGTCCCATAGATATATTGCTATCTAGGCCAAAATAAAATTATAGTTTGTTTGGAATTGCCGCCCGCCTCATTAAAATACCCCCCGCTCAAAAAATTTTATTGGCAAAATATTGAAAATATTTTTTTATGGTTTTATCGTCTTACATTGTTTATTACAAGTTAGTTTGTTTGTGGAAATAGCTTTTAAAAGTCGGGTTTGAGCTCACATTAATTTAACAACATCCGCTTTCTTCATAGTATTTATGATGTAGCAATTATAGGTGGCGAAGTGTATGTTGGAAACATTCAAGCGTTGTGTTGAAGAGCAGAACATTTATGCATCTCTATAAAAATAAAAGGTGAATGAAAAATTAAATGGAATGATACATCGATACCTAGAAAGAACTATTGTAATAGATTGCACATCGAACTTGATAATTTAAGTCCGTGTTGAAAAAAAAAGATCGTTCAGTTCCCACTTAAAAAATTACATGGATCAGAAACATTTTATCCCAAATACTAAAGGAAAAATGTTGTCTGTCAGTATGCACACAAACACACACACAGTCCACAAAACATCCCAAGTATTCCTAAGAAATTTTGTGTGGTTCAAACTGATTGCATGCATTGTCTTAACAAAGGGGTAAATTTCAAAGAGAAATACTACGAAATAGACTGATAAAATTATTGTTTAATAAAGATTTCTCAAAATAAACTAGAAGTTTGATGCTGAAACTTAACTATTAATAAATGAACAGAACTTAACTTCTAAATGAGATTAATATTTGAGTACCGTTCTGTGTATATCTTTTTTTTCAAAATCGGACCAAATAATATTAATTAAATAAAAGAAGGAGGATAATAAATGGAAATTACCACTGTTCATTGAGATTTTATTTTTTTTATCATTTAGCTTCAATTTGTAAAATAAAATAAAATAAAATCCCTCCCTCCCTCCTGGGTCTGAAAACCCCCAGGCGGCAATTCCAAACAAACATTTTTTTAAGGATGGCCCTATTCATTTCTCACATCCCCAAAACATGTCTAGAAGTGTATACCACCACATTCTTACTAGCCCCCCCTCCCCTCCCTGCACACAAACACACACACAGTCCTTGTGAATTTTTTATCATTACATACTGGACCCTACTAAGCTACTGAAATACTCTGTTAAAAATATAGTCTTTTTGGATAGAGATGAAGAGATATGCATAATATATACATAAAATGATAATTATGATTGATGCTTTACAGTAATGGAAATGATCTTTAAAGTCAATGATCACAATTTTTCATGTAAAAATAGAATGGATCATTCATTAATTTTTCCATGTAAAGAGATACGGATGTTTGATGGTCTATAAGAAAATTTATCATGTCAGAAAACCACAAAGCACTTAAAAATACATGTTTGTGTGTGCCTTGACGTCATGAAATTTATTATTGTCAGGAATACAAATATGGTAATAGGAATAAAATTTTAGATCCTAGGAGAATCTTGCAAAGATCAAAATATACATTTTTCAACAAATATGACAACTAGGAAAAAGTAGGAGTTTTATAAGATTTTTACCCATCCTACTTCTGTCTGTTTAGAAACACTCTCAGCACAATAGGCCAGTGTTTGAAAATCGTGAATGTGGGTTTTAATCCTAGAGGGCTTCTTTACTAGATACCTTGCCTTGTCAGACGATATCACCTGTTTGGTTGGGGTGGAGTGTGGGTCCTGACTATACAAAGAAACTGAAGGGCAAAGATCTCTAGCTTGTTTTGTAACAAGCACTTCATAAAAAGACACCACTTTATTTATTTTATACAAGTCTTTATTGTGCACTCTAAAAATAAAAACCCGGTAAATATCAGGTGTCAAATGCTTGCAGTATCACGACATTTTACAAGTTTATAGTTAATTAAAGGTTATTTACCTACATTGCAAAGTTTTAATGATCTTGTTTTGACAAAATAAAATTAAAGCACATTATTGAACATTATATGTTGTAACCATCTATCTTTGATAGCATACATAAACTTTAATTGCTAATTAAAGTCACTGAGAAAAACTTCGGAAGTTTGCCCATAAATATTTATTGGTTGGATCTATGGCTTTACATTTTACTGGTATATTTCTTGAGACAAGACCTTTCTTTGGGTACCATACTACCATCACATTTGACCTCTTTGCCTTGAAATTTGATATACTTTTGCAAAGTTCTACCATATTACATTAACCTTGGCCTAATCTTTTGAATGGTTGTGTTTTAGAGCTGTCAATTTTCACTTGTATATATCTTGCAAAAAAATACTTTTCTTGAGTACCAACAAATTTGACCCATTGACCTTGAGTTTGACCCACTTTTGAAAAACTTTATCCACTTTAGAGGGGTTGGTGATAAGACTTTTGAATTTCACAGGTTCATTCCTTGTGAGCTTCTCTTTGGTATCAACAATTTTACCCTCTGGCTGTGACTTTTGAGTTTGACCTAGTTTTGAAAAAAATAAAACCTTGGCCATTACATTGGAATGGTTGTTGCTAGGGCTTTCAATTTCACAGTTCTATTCCTTTTTGACAAGGCATTTCTTTTGGCAACAACATTTTTGATCTCTTGACCTTGACTTTTTAGATCAATTTACTTTCAAAAAAACAACCTTTATGACCATAACTTTTGAACATGGCATTCATATTTCATATGTACATGTATATTTTTTGTGACAAGACTTTCAATGGGGAGCATTAATTTTTACCCTTTGACCTTGACTGGGGTTGACCGACCTTTGAAAAACTTTAATGGATGGGATACAGCAAAGGGAATTAACAGATTATATCAAAGTCATTTGACAGATCTTGTGAAGTTTTAACTTAGTTTATTTAACCATACAATTTACATTGTGATTTTATGTAATGTTAAATCTTTCTCTACATATGTTTCAGTTATGGTGTTGTTCTGTGGGAACTGTTGACAGGAGAGACCCCCTATAAGGGGATAGATGCTCTGGGGGTAGCCTATGGAGTTGCTGTCAACAAGCTGACCCTTCCTATTCCTTCCACATGTCCAGGCCTTTTCGCACAACTCATGTCAGGTGAGAGCTCGACTTAAAATTTTGTGTGTTTGGTTTGTCAGTTTGTCTCTGAAGTTTATGTTCACCTCAATAAAATTTGGGAGATCTTTTGTAACACCCCAACATCGGCGTCAATTTTGATGTCTTCCCAGGTTAAGGGTCTTGAAGCAGGTTCATTCTAAAGTGCATAAAAGCCCTATGCTAAGAAACTTTGCATTAAAGATACATGTACATTTATAGAAACACTACTAGAGTTGCTTTGGATACAGGATTTGACCTAAATTTTCCAAATGAGTTACCAGATTAAAGTTTTAGGAGTAGGTCCATTTCTAAGAAACTGTATTGCCCACCTGATCCAAATTTGCATCGCTCATGCATCAAGGGATGCACCTTGCAAACGAGCAGATTTCTTCAGATATTGGATTTGACCTACATTTTCCAGCTGGGTGAGCAGGTTAAAGTTTTTGAGCAGGTCTGTTACCAAGAATTTGTCAGGCGTATCTGAACTAAACTTTCATGGATGATGGATCAAGGGATGCACACTAGCAGATTTGCTTCAGATGCTAGATTTGAGCTATATTTTCCAGATGAGTGAAAGTGTTTTGAACAGACTTATTCCAGTGTAACTTCAAGTCCTATCAAGACCAAAACTTGCTTGGATGATGCATCAAATGAACACTTTCAAACTTCAGATTTTGGATATAACTCTTACATTTAGTGGATGAATGACTAATTAATAGATTTTGGAAGTTAATTTCTATGTTTTTCATTGCTGTCTCTCATTTCACACTTTTAATTTTACCCATATTTTATTAATTGCATACAAAGTTGGAGGTAGTTTGTATGCATTCAATTTAATATTGAGAATATTGTGTTTGCAACATGAACAAAAGCAAATCATTTCAATATTTTGTTCACTATCTAGATTGCTGGCATCAGGAGTCTCATCAGAGACCCACTTTCGCAGAAATCCTTCGCCGGTTGGATGAAATTTCCACCTCGCCATTTATGACCACCCCTCAAGAAAGCTTCCACACTATGCAAGAGGACTGGAGGCAGGAAATTGAGGAAATGTTTAATGAGCTGAGGAGTAAGGAAAAGGTAACTCAGAGTGTTAAAAGGGAGATTATCTTCCAGTAGAGTACCAAATATTAAAAACTGGCTGTAAATGTGTGTTTCTCTCCATGTTAAGTTTTCAACCTAAAGGGCAACACTTTGACACACCATGTATATATTATTCAAGCTCATAATAGTGGACCCCTCACGGTAGCCAAGTGGTAGAGTGTTCACTTCATCAGGCCCCAGTTTGACTTTCATTTGCAATGCATTTGAAATATTAGATGTAAACATAGGTATTGACAGTCATTTACTATTCCTTTACATCAAATAAGGATTCAGTCTGCTGAGTTTGATCTTGGGAGGTTGTACACAACAAACAATAAAATTTTAGTGTAATATGGTTGCTGTCAAATGCATGTTGTCCCTTTCCATATCTTCAGTAAAGAGAAGACGTGTACCCCTGTCAGCTATCAGAACCGTAGTAAAACATCATTAGGTTTCTATTTATGATTTAGCTATTTTATTCTTTTCACCCACATCTGATTTGGAGAAAATTGACCTGAGAACCAGAGAATTAAGTTTATGTACCCTAAATAGTTCAAAATTATTTCCACAATTTTTAAAACATTCAGAAAAAAATAATCTAGAATGTCATTGACTTTTAATTCTTACTTTTATACAGTAACCTCCCTTATGAATGAATAATGTACAAAGTAAGGTATCAAACTGAACACAGGTTCTATAAAAAATTTTACTTGATTAAAAAATCCTTCTGGTAGTTATGATATAACTGAAGATGAGGAGGTGATTTAAGGGTTCTATTTATATTTGGAGTGCATAGTTTTGTACTTGAGGCGGCTTTAATTGAATCAAATAATCAGCATCAAATTTCAAGAGTCGAATTCCCTGCTTGTAGATGTGTAAACATCTTATGGCAGAGAGGTTCAATGGGTTCATTAGAATACCAACATACTGCAAGTACTAGGAATATCTAACGGATAAATGGTCACTGAATAGGAGAAACCTTATTTTGTATAAGGAAATATCTCTGTTTTCAGGATATTGGTAGTTTAATTAGTCTTCTACTTTTCTAAATAACCCATTTTTAAACTAAAATTAAAGAAAATCAAATAAAAGGATGTTTTCACTGACAATATGTTAAATTACTTTTCCCTCTTTGATTCAAAATAGCAAATAAGCTCAGTACATGTATTTATTCTGAAATGATTACTGTATGTAAACTGGGGGGATTGAAATATTATAATTTATATTTTATATATAATTATATAGCCTAGTAGTTACCCTATATTTTGGTCTCAAATAATAGATGTGATTCAGGTCAGGGTTACTTACACTTGCAAAAACATTCTTCGGTTATTTTGGGCAGTATTTTGTACATGTATTATGGAACATAGCTAATACAAGAAAGAAGCTATGCTCTGTCATTGGGTGTAAAGATTATAAATTGAATTCATGTATAAATATATACCAAAACCCAATTAAAATTGATGTAATAGTAATTAACTGATGTTTATGGAAATAAAAGTACCAGTAATATATTGAGGTACGAAAGCTAGCAGGGGATGAAAATACCAAAAAGTCAGATAGTAATGACAATCAATAAAAAGTAAGGCTCTAAAAACAATAGGTTATGAATAATGTAACTAGAACACACAGAATGGGGTGTTAGAAGAAGGCAGAGGTTTCACAGAGGAAAAACAGACTTAAGACTCTTCATTGATTAATCACCTCAAATCCAGGATGTTTTTCATGTCAACTCTCCATTTTTGCTGAGACAAACAAAACGAAAAGAAGGATGCTTATTAAAATGCATTTTTTTATACTCCCTGGTTCAATAAATTATAGGACAGGAGCGTATGAAAGTTCATTGAATCTTCTTTTTTGTATTTATGTAAATATTTTTTTTAAGTTAAGATGAATCTGTGTGGGCTCTTTGTGCTGAGAAGTAACAAATAAAGTAAATTGATATTTTATTTCTATCTCATGTCAATGTCAGTAGATAGACCAGATAGAGATAGCAATACATTGCCCCCTTTTATGTTTACTGTAGACATGTTATGACCACAGATCACTGATTTCAATATCAGGGCTTGCACTGGCTCCAAATATCCTGCATTTCACTTCTATGTTGTTTTTTTTCCCTTCATTATGCAGTATGCTAATTAAATTATTCAGATTAAGGTCTGTTTATGAATTCATTCTGGGCTTCATAATTATTCAAATTTTTGTGAAATATAGATTGAAGAATTAGGGTTAACTTATTTCAAATAAAATTACTTTTAATGCCTTATGCATATTGAACATGTGCATTTAATATGTCCCTTTATTCAAAATAGTCGGATGATTGCTATATGAATATTCTAATTGTATATAGGGTCAATGAACCATTCATTGCTTTTTATCAGATTTTAATTACATACATATACTTTATTCTAACCATATATGAAATTCCCTGAGAATGTTTATTAGCTGATATGCAAGTTTCTGGCCAATCTGGTTAATTTGGATACCTACTGCTTAATTATCCAGGTGTTTAATGACACAGGTATATGGACCTCTTCCTCCTCATTTCACTAATGGAAAATTATTTTTTTATTCATATAAACCTGGAGTAAGGTAAAAAAGGTGTGTGATATGTACTTGATTTTTTTTTAATATAAAAGAATGTTGTTTCAATTTGTTTATCAAGATCAGGATTTCCTATGTTAACATAGTGGGTGTCGATCATTTCTAATCAAATAGGATCATCATTTCCTTTGTCAATATGTATGTTCCGATAAAATTTGGTCACCAAGGCTAACAGTTTGATGCAACTTTTTTTTTCATTTCATATTTAGAAATTATGACATTCTTGATGGCAGTACAATTTGCTTACATGTAAAGTGTTAACTTTGAAGTTCATGTACCAAGTCTTAATTTTGTTTAATGCATAATAAAGATGTATAGAGATATATTTAAAGTATATTAAAAAAAAAGAAATGCTGCAAAAATTAAAGCAAACAGAGCAAAACAATAATTGGATTTCTATTGGTAATGGTTTTGAGCTAGTAATTTATGTTCAGGTGGGTTTTTTTTTTCATTTAATGAAATTTTAACTTTGATATAGAAGATTTCTAAACAATTGTTTATAAAGCAGAACCCCTAAATATTTTTTGTTTTGACTGAATTATCTTTATTATTTCTATAGGATTTATTACCTTCAAAAGTCTACCAGTTAATTTTTAAATAAATTTTCCCTTTCAACAAAAAATTCTATACTTTATATATTTTAGGTAAATTCATCCCTAGATATCTGAGACAGTGTTTGGAATGGACAAACTGGTAAAAACATAAACGTAAATTTGGTATATAATTGACAGATAAGCTTACCTTTTGTGTTTGTGTTGTAGGAATTAAGGAGTAGGGAGGAAGAGCTCACAAAAGAAGCCCTGAAACAGAAGAAGGTGGAGGAATTCCTGTATAAGAGAGAACAGGAGTTAAAAGAAAGAGAGATAGAACTGGTAGAGAGAGAACTAAATATCATGATTCTTCAGCAAATCATGGGCAACCCCAAGCCCAGGACCAGGAAGGGGAAGTTTAAAAAGAGCCGCCTTAAACTCCTCAAGTCTGGTGGCTCTTCAATCAGCGAACCTTCCGGTAATAAGAATTCCAGATTCTTTTAGTTGATTTAAAATTTATTATTCTTCTTCATTGAATTTAGCAGAAATTTTTTAAATGGTATCTGGAATCTTAAATAGATATAAGCTATGCAGTAAATGTTTGTAAACAAAGTTGGGAATATCATTTGTGGTTTTATTTGTGTAATATTTTGTGTGAGTACAATTCTGTTGATACTTGATACAGATTTTCGACACAACATCACAGTGAAGCATGAAGTTCCAGTTCCGGTTACAAATCATAATCCGTCAAGTCCTGACAGCCCACCTCAGTCTCCAACATACACTCCATCCAGACTGAGGGCAATAGCTTGTAAGTATCAGTGTGTGGACAGGGCAGGGGGCAATAACTTGCAAGACAGGGCTGGGGGCAATAGCTTGTAAGTGTCAGCATATGGACAGGGCAGGGGGCAATAGCTTGTAAGTGTCAGCATATGGACAGGGCAGGGGGCAATAGCTTGTAAGTGTCAGCATATGGACAGGGCAGGGGGCAATAGCTTGTAAGTGTCAGCATATGGACAGGGCAGGGGGCAATAGTTTGTAAGACAGGGCAGGGGGGCAATACCTTGTAAGTATAAGTGTATGGAGAGGGCAGGGGACAATAGCTTCAAAGTATCAATATATGTACAGGGCAGGGGACAATGTCCTGTAAGTTTCAGGATATAGACAGAGCAGGAGCAATAGATTGTAAGTATAGATGTATGGGCAGCCCAGGAGGCAATAGCTTGTCTAATATTACAATTGCTTTCTGTGGGATAATGAAAGGTTTTTGTATAGGGCAAAAGGCAATGTTGTGCTAATATTGCTCTCCGATTCGGCAAGAAACATAAGTTTTGCTGACTTGGGTAGAGGATAATAGTATATAAGCTAAAAAGAGTTTGGATCTTCAGGCCAGATTGCTAGAACATGTAAGCATTGCTGGCTAAGCTTGTAATTATTTCTATGTTCGTGGTGTAGAGAGCAATATTTATAGGTTAATACCCAGGTAATTTATAAGTATGCTGTGTAAAAGCTGGAAGGGCAAATATTTCTGACAATTTCGGTCTACATGTTTTGGACAATAGCATGTAATAGTCCTTTGTGCATATTAGAGGGCAATAACTTTAAAAAGTATTTGACAATTTCTTTGAAATATTATCTGTCATAAATATTTCAGTACTGCAGGCCTGGGGGCCATAAAACTTCGACAAGCTCTTTTTTGATCTCAGTCTCACTTATCCACTATTAATTCCTTTGGAAAAAGTGAAACTGATATCAAAAGTGAGCTCATCTAAGTTTTATGGCCCCCAGGCCAGATCCTACGAAGTAAAAGGTCCCAAGTAGTAGCTTGCAAGTACCTCTGTAATAGTGGTTGTACATGTAATGATAAGAAAGGTGCCCAGTAAAGCAAACTTTGTCATTGTTTGAAATCTTGGATAAGGATAAGCATATTTGATGCATTTTTTCGAAAAGCATAATTTTTATATAATTATTTGTATCTTATGTATGTCATTATTTATAATGGTTATAATGCAACAAATACTGACGACAACAATTACTTTATATCAATATTTCACTAAATATCATATATGAGACATTAATTTTTAATAAAAAACTATACTTTACCTGCTCTTTCCTTTCAAACTTTATTTAAAATGGCAAAACAGATTTAATCTATAAATAATGTTTTCAATCATTGCATTAGACATGATCACAATTTATACAAATTGTCAAGAATTTATTTTATTTTAAAAGCATGATTATAATTCCTCATTTTACCCTTGTAGATCCAGCAGATGGAGTGAAGGGTCGAACATGGGGACCAAGTTCTGTCAAAAATGAACGGCACCAAAGAACATCAGTCATTTTTGCAGATGGACGTTGGTCTAAAAGTGCTCCAAACTTAGAACGATCTCTAAAGAATTTAGGACATTCCAATTCAGGAGCACTTAACTCTCTTTGTAAGAATTTTTTGTTGGATTGTTTGTAATATTGAGCATATATTGCAAGGTAAAATTTTGAATGAAAAAAGTATGAATGCACATTATGTTATAAATTTTGGAGATAAAGATGATCAGGTCTTTATAGAAAAAAAAAAGTTTTTCTGTTAGAACTATTGTCCTTGCTCAGAATGTTCACTGATTTATTTTCTCATGAATTTCCAGATGGTGATGAAAATGAGTGGCCAACAGATTTGTCAGAAATCAAGAATAGGAACATTCCATACTGCAGTGCTGATTTTTCGCGACTTGTGAAAAAATCAGAAAGTAAAACAGAGACTGCTTTGTTCAATATAACAGCCATGATGGTTGGGATTGTAACCGGTTGTGATATTAAAACTCTTGGTCCATTTGCCTCAAAGGAGGAGGCAAAGAATCGTAGAAAGCGAGATTCATATGTCATGAAAGGCAGGGACGCTTACAACGCAGCAGTGCGCGATTCTTTTCTGGACAGCGAGGATTATCTTTCGAGTCATTTTTCCTCTCCTTCAGGGTATCCACACCATACGTACCATGGATATCAAGTCCGTCATAGACCTGCTTTAAATCTGGATGTGCCAATAAGATTTACTGAGGAACAGAATATTCCAAATTATTCTCAGACCTCTTCGACTTTTCAATCTACAAGTACAATAGATTCGGATGTAACAGTTCAGCGGAGATCACTTTACGATAGCAATGCTAGTACGCTAGTGTCCAGTTCTCCAAGTCACACCACACTGAAAAGACAGTCCTCTGACAGCAGTACCAGTAATTATGATACCCCTCGTACCTCCCGAAACCTGCAAAGACACTCTGTCACGTTTGAAGATGAGTACCCTAGCAACTACAAATCATACAACACTCAGAACAAACAGTCTCCCCCAAATACCTCAAACTTCTATCTGGATTCTGATTCCCAAAGTCATCTCATCCAGCCAGAGGTCAATAACCCCTGGGGCAATGGAGCCCCACCCAGACCTCCACCATATGTAAGTGATGTACCACCCCCTGTTGTTCCCAGGGACTACCATTCCCGGCAGCAGGAGGATTCAGAACCACCTCCCCCCATACCCCCAAGGAGGAAATTTATCAATCTAAATGGGGATACCCATGCAGAGAGACCAAAGACTCTAGACATTGGGCCCCGTAATAGGCCTCGCCTTCCACCCCCTCCCCCAATCCCCACCCCACAACAAAATGACTCTCAAGACTCCCCCTCTCACTGGTTAGAAAAAAGTGAAAGTTTGGACACGCCTTATTATTCTACCCGGTCCAGTTTATCCCCAGGGCATACACCCCCTCATATCACACATCACACCACCTTACTAGACATTGACGTGGATGGACAAAGTACCGACAGCACAAGGCCTCTACTACGACAAAACGCTAAACATATCTTTGAATTTGGTCAGGAAATGTTGTATTGATTTTTGTTTTTATCAGGACACAAAAATTATAAAGATAAGAATTTTTTGTTATCAAAGAAATTTTTTAAAAAATGAACAATTTCAACCAGGATCTTTAATGTGAAGGATAAGTGTTTTCTGCTACAGTATTTTTATTATCTTGTAGATTTATTGAGAGAATATGTAAGGTAAATGTGCTTTATTTAAAATAAAGCATATATATATATATATATGTATTACAAAAAAAATCCCTCAAATGAGTGTATGTTCAGAATATTTAGAAATATTTTGTCTCTATTGTACATTAATATTTTTTGTAAATATGAAATAGTTTATGATATTTTTACCTGTTTTATTTATCAAATGTGTGTATTCATCTTCCATTTTGTTGTGTTTTGTTTACTGAAAGTTTTATACCCATGAAGTTATATATCCAGTATGTGTAGAGGTGTAGAATCTATTGTGAAATGTGATACATATTTAAAATCCAAAATACATGTATAAACACTGTATAGAATATTGTCTAATGCATAGATATTATGTGTAGGTCAGATTTTATTTCATATCAAACTGATGTTATCAGTTCAAAAAATAGATTTGAAATGCCAATCAGTATAGAGTATTTGAAAACAAAAAATTTTATAAAGGAAATGTATAGGTAATGATCCAGACTATTGTGCCATGGGAAATTTTAGATTTTTTTTTTTTTAGATTTTATATCAGAAGTTTGTATTTAAACTTACAAATCCCTTGGTTATAGGTAGGACTTATAATTTTTTTTTTATAAATGAGTGGAATATTTTTAAGGTTGAATATTAGCATGTCTGAACTGAAGACGAAAAGCCATATTTTTAAATTGTGCCTGTGTTTATGGAGAAAAAGACTCATCTATATTTTGTAAAACCATTAAGTTCATTATATGCAAATTTCAAATACGCAGATATGCCAAAAATATGTTCTTGGACTACGTAAGCTTTTGGGTAGTGTTGAAAACGATATCACCTTTCTCATCAGAAAATTTGCAAAACTTTACCCTAACAAAATGGATAGAGTACATACATAGGATTATACGATATAAGATTGAGATGAAATGTCAAATATAATGAATTTATTATCAAATTTCTCAACAATAAAGTGCTATATTTCTGAAAAGTTTTATTTCAGAGAATAAGTAGGAAGATCCTTAAGTAACATACAGGTTTTACTACTGGTGTTTTTCAAATTTTCTGAACAAATTGAAAATCTATTTTGGCTTCTTTTTGCAATTGTGATCATTTGCCCCTTCTGTGAATACATGTATATCAATTAAATTCACTATTTTTAAATTTTGATCATTTTAATTTGCAGTAAAGATAGGAAGAAGGAAAAATGAGACTAAACAGTAAAAAAACTGGTTAATTTCTTTTTAAAAATATTTAGTAATTAATGTAATACTGGTACATGTATAATGAACGCATAAAACTTGAAAGTAAAAGTACCCCTGCTAAACCCATTTATCAGCAGATTTTATTTTTATTTCACCAGTTCCTTTCTTTCACACAAACAATTTTGCCCCTTTTTAAATATACCCAGATATACCTGTCTTTAAGAGATAGCATGTCTTCTTTTCACCCCCCCCCCTCCCCCCCCGCTCCTGTTTAAAATTAGCTGACTTGTGAGGGGAAAATAATATGAGGGCAAACATTTCCCCTTATACAAATAATGCAAACAGAATAAAAGATAATAAAACTGCATGTGATGGAATTTCCCCCATTTTCCTCTGTATATAAAATGATATGAAGATGC
The DNA here is from genome assembly GCF_032062105.1 of Saccostrea cuccullata. NCBI lineage: Eukaryota > Metazoa > Mollusca > Bivalvia > Ostreida > Ostreidae > Saccostrea > Saccostrea cuccullata. Next base: position 12,475 of record NW_026929516.1, on the reverse strand, counting down.
ATATATACTGTTGATAGGTCTAATATTTCTTTGCTTTTCTCATCATATGATTAAAGGGCTTTTATAGGATGTTGAAGGCTATACAAAATTTTACCTACATCGTACATTTCACAATAAATTATATTATAGTGAACTTGATGCAATGCTCATAAAGAGAGAGAAAAATAATTATGAGGGATTTTTAAATGTTTGTAATAAGGTGGTATTCATTTTTCAGGCCAGTTATGTGTAGCAGTTTGAATAATTTTGCACTCTGTGTAAATTTATGACAAAGAGCATTTTAAATTGAGACATCCCCCTGGTAATGTTAGGATTAATAGATATGTTGCATTGTTGATTGATTTTTCTGTTTTACAAATGTACTCTGTTTTATGATTCATCAACTCTGTGCAACCTCTGTGATGTATCATCTTTAATCAGTTAGCAATATATATATGTTATTTTCTTTATAGAAAATGATATGCATAGACTCCATATAAATGTTCAAATCTGTCTTTCTCTTTGTAAATTATAATCATTATCTACCAATATGTTTGTGTCAGGACGGTTCCATATGAGATAGTTTTGTTTGGTTTTTTTTTCTCCTCTTCTCAGAGTTTCTAAATGTCTAAAATTGTCTGATAAAATTGAGTACAGATAATTCATACAAAGCTAGATAAGTACATTGTAGTATATTGATTTTATTTTTCCCTCTCTATTTCAGCAGTAAGTGAAAATAGCAAATTATTTTGAATGGATGTTGGCTATTTTTTATTTAAAAAGTTAACTATTTAGAAAACTTATGTGTGAAATCAAATTATGTCAGCCGGTATACTTCAAATTTATCTTGCTTTAGGATTTTAATGAAAAAATGAACATTATCAGGGCTAGATTCAATGTGCAACACAATGCACAGGGCATTTATTAACTACCTCGTTTATAAAGTTCACTCTTTTTGTCAGACATGTCAGATCAGAAACTTTTAAATGATAGTGCTGAATAAAACATTGATGAAGTTTGAATTCCAAATGGAACTTATCCTGCAATCAAAAGATTGGTAGCTATATAACTGCATCTTGTCAGACCAAATCAAGGAAGAATATATTATAGTTTGTCTCAAAACATGAACAACGTATTGTATATTATATAATACACTATATATTTGAAAAGTAAAAAAATGATATGCAAACACATATTTTTGTTGATCTTTAATTTTTTGTGGCCCCAGTTGTTTGACCAATAGAGCTGAATGTGTGTTGCATCTCATGTCATGCAATATTATTACCAGAGTTCGACTCTCTTTGTTTGGAACATTTACAACTAGTCAAGGACTCAAGGTTAAGTTCCTGACCTGTTAGGTACATTGGTAATTATCCGAGTCCTTGTAGTACCTTTGCCACTAAATACTAGTATGCAGTATTCAGAGGATTTGATAATGACCATTACTGGTAATTCACAAAACAACAGTATATCCATTTATCCTTTGTAGGACTGTGTTAGCAAAAAAGACACAAAATGACCATAGGTAAAATAAAAAGGAGGGATATACTCACAGTAGGTCTAAATATATAGTGTGGAATCCAATAATTCCAATTTACCTAATCCTTGTCTAGTTCTAAAAACAAATTTCAACATCTTACACCTACTTGGAACTTCTGCAAAACCAACTTTCCAAAGGAACCATTTGGTTTGACAACTTCATGAAAGTTGTCAATATTTGATGCAGTTGATCAGTACTGTTTGTGGTTTTAATTCCAAATGCAAGTGCTAAAAATTTTGCTGAAAACGCTCTTGCTTAGTACTGTCTCTGCACACAGTCCATGGGACTAGTAAAGGTTTCAGGAGTAGTGAACATGATCTTCATTGTTTGCTATTATAAATATTTTTCTTCTATTTTTATGCCCTCTTCAAAGAAGGGGGGCATATTGCTTTGCTGCTGTTGGTTTGTCAGACCGATCGGTCCACCAACAGTTTCTGTTCATTTTCTTTGCAGAGGTTGCACATACTGAAAGGAAATTTGGTAGGACAAGTTCTGTTTTTGGTACAATCGAGCAGTCGCCCGCGTGGCGCAGTGGCGTCTGCTCGAAGAGTCGCGAAGTAAGGGGTTAAACCTTACATCCCGGGTTCGAATCCCACTGTGAGAAATGAAGACATCCTTTGGATGAGACCCTATAAACCGCGGTCCCGTGTCGCAGTAGGTGCTGGCACGAAAAAGATCCCTCACTGCTCAATGGCCCTAAGTGCCGAGTATAGGACAACCTTTTTATTTCTCCACCGGCAAATGGTGGCGTCTCCATATAAATGAATAATTCTCGAAAGGGACATTACATGTAAATAACATACAATCAATCAATCATTCGGACAATTTTTGACAGTCATCCCCCTTGTCTGGGGGAGGGAGGGAGGAAGGGGATAAGTGTTTCAAAAACATGTCATGTTGGTAAAAGAAATGGATTGTAGCAAGGTAAACAGGGAATCTGAGGGTACCAAGTTTGTGTTCTTCAAAATGGTGTGACCAAAATTATCACGAAGTTGTCTCATCTCACTTTTTTCTGAAGGACGTGTGATATCAAATAAATGAAGAAAGAGCACAAGCTTTTAAATGGCTTCCATTATATTGAGAAAACGTGTCTTTCATGCCTTGGGATGTGGCTACCGAATACACACTTCGGGATCATATAATCCAAATGACTAGCAGACAGGTCGACCTGAGGATGAAATAGGTTTGAATAATATGGACAGGCTCGTAGATTGCGGGGGAGGGGGAGTACAGTATTTTTGCTTACATGTAGTTAATTTTCCTTTAGATGCAGGTTGTCCCTCCCCCTTTTATTGCTTTAAGGATGAGCACTGGTTAATTCCAAGATGGACGTTACAGTTAATATTTTTTGTGTGTGTGTCTGGAAGGTTACCCCCAGTTGCCCTCTTCCACTTTTGAAAGCGTTGCTACTGGCCTGCATGGTAGAACAGATGCTGATTTAGCTGCCATATACCATCTGATCAAAAACGCCTTCTTTGACATTTTCTACTCCTGTATTATGTACTGCTTCAAATAAATATTTCTTTAGTTTATTGCCTACTCCCATACCGTGGCAATGGAATCCATGGTTTTTGAAGAAGCTCCTTCCCAATTTACGTATTCCACTGCTTATCTGTTGTGGTACGTGTATCAGTTTTAATATGTGTACTTGTATATGTAACAATGATTTATCCTGTGTCCATCCTATTGATAAATTCTGATTGTTCATCACTCCCTTTCCCCAACCATTCTTCAACAAAATCGTCGATCTGTCATTATGACTGTGACTAGGTCTTGTCCTGGAAACGAATTGGTTTTCCATAGCACGGATGCACATTGTGGATCCACTGGTGAAGTTCCTGTCGCGAATCTTGAGACCGTGTTACTGCTGCTTGATATGTCTGATTCTGGAAGGTTTTCCTCAGAATATTAATGGATTGAGCCTTGGTAAGTAACGGATTATTCCAATGATATATGCGACAGATTGAGTCAAGACAACAGGTTATGGGTTTTCGGCTAGAACTAGTTAGATTTTCTGTAGGGGGTAGACATATCTCTGTATATAGATATCTGGATATTTTACCAGAAAAAGACGTTCACAAAGCATTATGATAAACGTGATGACGAGCTTTTCAATCGTCGACTTCCCTTACTTTTGCAGCAATATACCTTTGTCGCCAGTCCTGCATACGGAGTTTATATCGCTCAGGCGATTCCGCATGCTCTCAGTTGATTCCACAGGTGCTTGACGTTTTAACCCTTCTTTTCATAAATAAAAATTCCCTAATCTGTAATTATAATATGGAGAATTTTTTATCTATGAAAAGAAACCCCGCGTCAAGCACCTGTTGTTGATTCGATGCAGAGAGCATTCTCTATACGTATGACCATTTTCTAAAACGAGGTAAGTTATTGACAAACAAGCTGATAAAGCAAGAATACCAGCAGTCTCGTGTAAAGTCATCATTTCGTAAGTTCTATGGTCAATACATCATTTAGCCTAATGCTATGGCACGTCAAATTCACAAAAAACCTCGTCTTAAACAGGTCGTCAGTTGTGAAGTGTTCAGTATCAACTACGAGGGTTGATCCAAAAGTTCGTGGAATTTCTTACTAAAATTTTATCATGATTTGACAAAAGCAGACAATAGGCATATTTATAAAATATCTGTCTGTAATAAAAAAATCACCAAGAAAATTTCATATCTCACGTTTTAATTGACACCCTGAAGAATAAGGTCACATGTTCAAACAACTTTCTTTAAAATGGAAATGGTTGTGAAACCCGGTGATGCTGCCAAGACTAAACGTCAAGTTAAAACAGTATGTCACGTCACGTAATAGACGCATGTGACCCTTTTCAATGTCAAATTCGAACACGTAATTCTTCAAAATTGCTTCCTTGCCTAAGATTTTCTATATATTTACATTAAGTAAAGTGACTTAGTATTATCAGTTTTTAAAAAGGTATTTCTATTATATACTTACAACACATTTTAACTCATATTTCAAAATATCCCCCGTCTAAATTACATGTATGAATGTTCCGATTGCAGTAGCAATGGCTTAATAACACGTACGATAATTTAACAACGTCTATTTTCGCATTTTAATTTACAATAATGGGATTTAAAGAGGCAAAAAGTTGCATGTATAGATTAATAAGGATCGTTTTTATTAAAACAAGGTGCTACAAAACCTGTTAAACAACGTCCATGAAGGTTATTTTTTCTTCATTTTCTTAATCACACTTGAAAACCAGTTGCTATAAATATAATATATAGATTGGTGAACTTGTTTTTTATTGGATGCACTTTGATCTTAAATCACGTGATTGTTTTGGTGGGAATTTTCTGCTCTTCTTTTGTTCTCATTGCCAGAAAGGATCGAAATTTGAATGTGCGCCTAACATATATCTTGAATTTGATGTGTTCAAAATAATAAATTTTTATCAACTAATGAAAATAATTATCCAGTAAAATCAGTAATTTGTTCACACACAAAGGTTTTTAATGTGGTCAAGCAATCGTAATAATGACATAATATTAACAAAAGACATCAGGGCATGTTTTATGACTTTTTCCTTGTTTAATAGATGTACATCGTGAATGATGTGGTGAAATGGGAAATACCCGATGGACTGCCCTCACTTTGAACTGTTGAATGTCTCCCCCGCATTTGAATGACGTCTCTGGAGGAATTCTTCTCTGTGCAGTTTTTTTTCTCAACAGGCAGATCCCATGGAAGTGCAAGGTAATTACAAAGTTGTGTTTTAGCCTAAAAATGTTTTTAATTTAAAATATTTCACTCACTTGGAAAAGATTTTATGCACAGGTAAATTTTGAAAAAAAAAAATTTCACTTATAAAAAATGAAATGAATGCATATTTCCGGAAGAAATTCCAGCGCTTTTAAAATACAAGTCAACAAACAGTAATTAAGGTAATGGTAAAATTATGTATGTCCAATGCAATGGTTACATTTAGGTGTATCAAAGTTAGATAAATGCATGTAGGTTTATTTAGCTGTACAAAAAGTTTAAATTACTGTGAAGCTGACTTGAACTCTTAAAAAGGCATCATTTTTCATCTTTTTACGTTTACATTCCTTAGTTAAAACTATATTGTAACGGTTGTTCACTACAGTTAGAATACGTCCCATATACTTGTAATGTTTATCTGTTTGTAATAAAAAATTTGCACAATAGTTAAAAATAATCAAAACAAACCTTCTGTTGCTTATGCCTTTTATCCCAAAAAGTAATCCATATAAATACGAAAATCCAATTCATTTTGCACTGTTCAAATTAACTTCTCTCTAAATTCATCGGAAATGTGGTGGTGGGATAGGTGATGCTGCCAAGATAAACAGTACTTTTAAAACAGTAATACGAACTCAATAATGACGCATGTGACCCTTTTCAATTACTTGTCAAGGGATTTCTAGCTGTGGAGTTGTGCCCCACCGTTCCACCCCCGGCTTTGAAATTGCTTCCTTGCCTAAGGTTTTCTATATATTTATAAATGTACATTCGCAAAGAAGACATAAGTATAAGTTAAACAATTAAATTTATTAAATGCATTTTTTAAAAAGGTACACCACATTCATCTTAACAACAATTATATACATTAAATAACACATGTTATCCCAAAAATCTATCCCCCCCCCCCATGTCTTATGAAATCAATCCCCCGTTAAATAAATTACATGTACTATAATAGTGTTGACAGTTCGAAAAAAAGGCTTAATAACGCTAATGATAATTTAACTTAAACGGCATAGATTTTCAGTTATCATTTTAAGTTTCACAATAATGGGATTTAAAGAGGCAAAAAGTTGCATGTAAAGTAAAAATTAAATTCCCAAGTTCTGTTTTTCTATGAAAAATTCAAAGAAAAATTTACGTATCTACAAAACCTGTCTAAACAAAATAAAAAAATTGACTTTCGTTGAATTATCATTTGATCATTGGTAAACGTTAATCACACTTGTTTTGCCACCTCGATGCTATAAATATAATATATAGATTGGTGAACTTGTTTTTTATTGGATGCACTTTGATCTTTAATCACGTGATTGTTTTGGTGGGAATTTTCTGCTCTTCTTTTGTTCTCATTGCCAGAAAGGATCTAAAAGTTACCCTGCTGAATGTGCGTCGAATTATATCGGTTGAATTTGATGTGTTCAAAATAATGCATGGATTTTTATTAATTCTCAACCCAGATCAGTCAGATTAATTAATATGTAATACAGTAATTTGTTCATTATAATAACTTAAGTTTACAGTTTTTTTTAAATGTGGTTAATTTGAAGACTGAGTTTACTAGTAATATTAACAAAAGACATCAGGGCATGTTTTATGACTTTTTCCTTGTTTAATAGATGTACATCAAACAACAATGAATGATGTGGTGAAATATACGAAATAATTTACAAATGGCTCACTTTCCCTCACTTTGAACTGTTGAATGTATCTCTGTCATTTGAATGACCAACATGCTATGAATTCTTCTCTGATGCAGTTTTTTTTTCTCAACAGGCAGATCCCATGGAAGTGCAAGGTAATTACAAAGTTGTGTTTTAGCCTAAAAATGTTCAGTTTAGTAAATCTAGAAATTCCATTTCACTCACTTGGAAAAGATTAAGATGCACAGGTAAATTTCGGAAATGAAAAAAAATTATGTCGGAAATGAAAAATCAAAAAACAATTACCGTAAATGCTATGCATATAAACACTATATTGCGGATTAAATAATGAATGTCATATACGCTTAATAATAAAATACGAAGTCAACAAACAGTAATTAAGGTAATGGTAAAATTATGTAGGTCCAATGCAATGGTTAGATTGAGGTGTATCAGGTTAGAATTAGCTATAATATGCATGTAGTTTTATTTAGCTGTACAAAAAGTTTAAATTACTTGAAGCTGACTTGAACTCTTAAAAAGGCATCATTTTTCATCTTTTTACGACTTACTACATTCCTGCACGCCTTTGTCCGCCATTCTTCGATTCCGCCATATTTATTTGAAAATTTTTGGTCACCGTACCTGCTATATATAGCCTGGTACATTTTTTTCACTTAAGGAAGCTCTAAACACTAACAGAAACTGTTTTTTTGGACTCGGAGAAAAATATATCATATAAAGATTTGCATATTGAGACTTTTTCATTCATTTAGAACATAGGGTACGTGCCTTATTTGCGCAGGAAAAATGTTCAAAGACAATGGACAATTTGTGGGCAGAAATAAATGTTGTTAACTTATATAGGGAAAAATTAATGAAGATTATTGATTATATTTCCTACTCTTGGTCTTAAATAATGCTAAAAATATTTTAATCTAATACAGATCATGTTATTAATTGTAAATAACAATTTCTTTAATCTTACATATAAGGGGAGACCACCCTAACTGCATAAAACTACCCTATAAAATAGAGCTCTTTAGTGTGCAGTGTTTAGAGCGTCCTTAATTAAGTGATTTTCTAGCCTGATTGTCGACATGTACACATCTCCGATAGCTTAGTGTTTAGAAGTCCATAAACTGACCAAATACATGTTTGAAAAGTAAAAATCCAATAAAAACTAGAACTATACCGAGAAGTAAAATATTTTTGAATGCATTTGCTGCAATATAGAAAAAAACACTAAGACGGAATACATTCATGTTCAGCAAAAACAGTTTGGATATGCTCGCATGCACGTCGAGAAAACACGTCGAACGCAGTGGTAAAAACATTTACCTGAATACTGCTGTCGTTACAGGGATGTGCACATGTCGAAAGAAATATCCTATTTTACTTTTATTAAAATATGCATCTCAGAAATCATGTAATCCATTGCTAACTCAACAGTAAAAAATGTCACTTCATAGCATTTGGACGAACGTGGTCCATGCCGAGCAGTTTATTTGGTCAGGGAAAATTTCAAAGGTGGAAAGCTCACTGGTACCTCATAATTTTGGTTGACTGAAAAAAAAATGCAAATATTTTTTTTTCAATATTTAAATGAATATTACTCTTGTCTGTAAATGTTGTAAATAAAATTTATAAACATGGTTTATCTATATCAAATTTATTATATAGCATGCATCATTACGAATCATTCATCTTTTGAAGAGATTATCCTGTGAAAGGGGGGGGGGGGTATTAATACATGCATAACACTCTCAAAAATTATTTAAACAGACGTTTGGAAAAGATCGAATTTCTTTATGATCAATTATTTTCAAACAAATACTGTATACTGGCTTTATTTTTTTGTTTAAATAATAAATATAGACCTAATATAACTTGATTTAAAGTTATTTATTTTATACACAATAAACAAGTTTGATTCTGTGGTACATGGATGATCAAAATAGCATTTAAAGTGAATTATATTTCTTGATATATATTTATGATTAATAGTCAGAGCATACGGGGAAGGGAGAGCAAACTGCCGTGAGAATTCCACATTCTACCTTAAATTAGCTTCTTCTTTTTTAATCCTCTTGTCTAAATAATTTTGTCCAGATTCCGTATCTTAGAAGGTATTTGAGGAAGTTCCCAAAATCCCCATTCCTGTGATGTAGATTGCCATAAAAGGACTTGCAGACTATGAATGTTCCTGAGAACTTGGTAAATTTTTGGACTTGAAATGGTCTTACACTGTGCCAAGTTTCAGGTAAGTTGAGCCGGTGTAATTTTTAAAAATATTTTTTATGTTATAAAGGAATGTATAGCAAAATAATTGGTAGTCTGTGTCCTATCAGGTCAAAGGTCAAAACTCGTGTTAATCAGTTTATTGGCACTTTTCGGATAATTTGGAACTAATTATGCTAATTGTTGAAAAAATTAATGGATAAAATTATATTTTAGAGAAGTTAAATGGATTTAAATGATTAAAAAGGGGGAGGGGGCACCTGCTCAGGTTGTCAAAGGGTATGACATAATGTGTGCAATTGATGTGTGTCAAGAATTTATGCAATATGAATTTTGATTCTTTATATAATGTTGTAGGTAACATAGAACCCATTCCCCGCCTATCCTGTTATCTTAAATGTCAAATGGAGTTCAAAAACCAAGGTATGTTTTTAACATTTGATTGTTCAGATTACACTATTGTTAGTAGGAAAGAAATGCCTAATTTCTCAAAACTTAAGCTACTTGGTGTTTGTAATTATAGTTGTCCAAATTACTTATTAATTTGACACAATATTTTATTAATTATGAATGTGAACTGAAGTTAAAATGCTTTTAAATTCATTTTTTAGTGGCTCATATTAAGCGGATTGTGGGGATGCATGCAGTTGTAGCCTGGATGGGTGACTTTAAAAATTCAGGCCAGTTGCCAGTCAGAAGTGAACAATTTTTGTACCAGAAGCAGAAAAAGTGAGCATTCAGAAAACAAGATACAGCTCTCATCAATATTGCAGTCAAAAGCAGCCAAGTTAAAGGTATACAATCAACTAATTCATAGTTTGTATTATTTTTTGTTTGTTTTCTTTTTTATATACTGTTTTCATCTGTTTATTATCATCTGTTGCTTATTAATGTATACTCTCTAAAACTTTCTTTTTTTTCCTTCAGCTTTTGGAAATGAACATCTGCTGTCTGGTTGCTGGCACTGATCTGTGATTGTCCAAGACAGGGGAGGTCAGTAAGGTGCTCAACATTTCATATGGGATGTTTGGTCCTACTGCCTTTTTCTACTCTTGTGGAATCTTGGACATCATTGTCGGTGGTCGCATATCAGACAAAATCATCATTTTTTGACAAAGACAGGTGTTTTAGAGAATTTGGATAAACTTTGTGCAGAAATAGTGCTCCACAAGACAGACAGAACTTATGTACTCCAGTTTAATAGAACCTTCTCTACCCCCCCCCCCTTCCTGTTCTTAATAGTGAACCTCCAAGCAACTCCAGGACTAATTATATGTGACACAGGCATGGTATGTATTTTCTGTGTTAAACAATTGAATGTATGTATAATTGCGTTTTAATTGTTTTGTTCTTTGGTACCTTTACAGTGCAGAGTTACCTCCCCTTTTTTACAGCAGCCTGAAGAATGTATGTAGGTAAAATGTATATTTAAATTCCTTTTTTTGTAAATTCAGAATTATAAAATCCAAATTTTCATAGAATTTATGGTATTTATTGTCTAATCATGCATATTGTTACAAGAAATATCCATCAAAGAAGTCTAAATATGACCAGGGATAATCCAATTAGAGTTGTAAGTACCACTTCCTGACAGAGGCTGAATTGACCAGGTTGGATAATCTGCTTATAACAAAGGTATTAATCTCTTTTCCTTAGCTTTTATACTGATTTTTCATAGCCTAAACATTGTAGAATTTTTTAATATTAGTTTTACTAAAATTTAAATGTGCTTAATATTTTTATTTTTAATATTTTAAAGAATTTTATGCTTTTTGAAGGTATTTTTTGAAATTTTTTTAAAAAATATTTACTAAAGTAATAGGTTAAGTTTTTTTCTTGAAATTTGTGTAGGGCATATTTATCTAGTTAACAAAAATAAAAGAAAAGAAAATTACTGTAATATATGTGAGTTGTGAGCATTTCAAATCGGAGAACTGTATGTCTAATGCTTATTTTACCCTCTGCTTTAAGGTGTTCCAGCACATTATTTAAAGGGCCATAACTCTGTTAAGGGATCATCAATTTTAATGAAACTTCATCGGCCACTTTGTATAAACCAAAGACACCTGCATGTCAAATTTCAGCAAAATCAGACAAGGTTTGTGTCCTTATTAGGTTACAGACTACTAATTTTACCCCTATCTCATTGACCACTCAAGTAGTTCCAGTTTAAAAATAGAGGTTTTTTCTTAAAAATTCTTTGGGGTGTTTATGGAGTAGAATGGGGTTATTTTTGGGCATAAATGGAAAGGAGAGGGTCTGAAAAAAATTCTAAAAATGATTATAATGGGAAATTTTATGAATGTTCCTGAGAACTTGGTAAATTTTTGGACTTGAAATGGTCTTACACTGTGCCAAGTTTCAGGTAAGTTGAGCCGGTGTAATTTTTTAAAATATTTTTTATGTTATAAAGGAATGTATAGCAAAATAATTGGTAGTCTGTGTCGTGTTAATCAGTTTATTGGCACTTTTCGGATAATTTGGAACTAATTAAAAAATGTTTAGAGAAGTTAAATGGATTTAAATAATTAAAAAGGGGGAGGGGGCACCTGCTCAGGTTGTCAAAGGGTATGACATAATGTGTGCAATTGATGTGTGTCAAGAATTTATGCAATATGAATTTTGATTCTTTATATAATGTTGTAGGTAATATAATAGTCGTATCCCCCTGGTATTATCTGTTATTTATCTTAAATGTCAAATGGAGTTCAAATACCAAGGTATGTTTTTAACATTTGATTGTTCAGATTACACTATTGTTAGTAGGAAAGAAATGCCTAATTTTTCAAAACTTAAGCTACTTGGTGTTTGTAATTATAGTTGTCCAAATTACTTATTAATTTGACACAATATTTTATTAATTATGAATGTGAACTGAAGTTAAAATGCTTTTAAATTCATTTTTTTAGTGGCTCATATTAAGCGGATTGTGGGGATGCATGCAGTTGTAGCCTGGATGGGTGACTTAAAAAATTCAGGCCAGTTGCCAGTCAGAAGTGAACAATTTTTGTACCAGAAGCAGAGAAAGTGAGCATTCAGAAAACAAGATACAGCTGTCATCAATATTGCAGTCAAAAGCAGCCAAGTTAAAGGTATACAATCAACTGATTCATAGTTTGTATTATTTTTTGTTTGTTTTCTTTTTTATATACTGTTTTCATCTGTTCATAATCATCTGTTGCTTATTAATGTATACTCTCTAAAACTTTCTTTTTTTCCTTCAGCTTTTGGAAATGAACATCTGCTGTCTGGTTGCTGGCACTGATCTGTGATTGTCCAAGACAGGGGAGGTCAGTAAGGTGATCAACATTTCATATGGGATGTTTGGTCC
>NW_026929515.1:0-38442 GCF_032062105.1 Saccostrea cuccullata | reverse complement strand
ATCAAAAGTCCTTTTCTGAAAATTGATTCTACTTAATCCTAAAGAGGGTTCCTCAAGCTATTCCAACACCTGTCTGTTTTAAAGAATTGTTTAGATTTTCAATATTTGCTTTGGTACTGCTTTTTGCTAATGATTTATATTTAAGTTTATATAATTGTGTTTTTAAGGATCTGTCAGTAAGAACATTTAAAATAAAAGATAAGAAAATTTGTGTAAGTGTATTCACTATAGTCTCTCGTTGTAGCTGGTGGTTTTAACTAGTCGCGAATATCTCACCAGACAGAACTTTGAGATTTCCCCCCTCTGCCTAGGGAAATATCCTTCTGTCGACACTTTCTGTACCCGCCCGGACTTTAAACTGAAAACAGAACTCGGGCTCATTTCCTTAAAGGGCACCTTTAGTCAAATATTTTCTTTTCACTATTCAATAAAAATAATTTTCCTATAAACACATGAAAAATCTGCACCTCTTTATCTGCAGTGGTTAAGCTAATAAAAACAATTAAATTTGACATTTTCTGCCTGCTCACGGAAACACACGAGGGTAAAAGCAGCAAAAACTCTCTTATCAGCTGTGGAATGTGCAACGTCACGAATGTGTCCGCGAGAGCCCTGTACCTTAAAATTAGCATCATGGCTTCACAAACAGATTATATTGAAATATTAGAAGAAAATGATATTTGGTTTGATTTGAATCTGGAGAAGGATTTAGACAATAAAGAAGATCTTAGTGACCATGAAGATACAGATTTTGATGGTATTCATCTACTGGGAGCTTGTCTTTCTCCCATTCCAAGATGAGCCTTATGCAATAAAAATTGTTTAAAAAATTCAATTAATTCACCTTAACTTCAATAATGTGGCAGAAAAATTTCAATACTATTTATGTTTCACAATTCTACTTTGAAGCTCTTGGTCAGAAGTGCACAAAAATATTAGAATTATTGCTTATCAGATATGAATAAATACACGTATAATGAATTAGTAGTATGTTTTTGGTTGACCTCAGTTGTGTGGTGTAGAAAAATATGCTATAAAATACATTTTGTCTGCTAAATATACATGTAAATTTTTACTTCTTTTTTCATAAAAAGGGAATGATTAATTGAAGATCTTTCTTCAGTCAACTTGTTTATATGTGTAAATCTAAGAATTTCGACCTGTTGATTACATGTATGATACAAACATTACATGAAATGTGTATTATGAATAAATATGTATATGCTTTCTGGCAAAACATATCCATAAATTAAAAAAAAAACTGAACATATAACACGGTATCTCCACCCCCTTTCTATCGCTTCAAAAACCTATACCCTTTGTTAGATGTAATATGCACCCCTATGTGTAATAATGTTGGAATAACACAGTGTTACACATATATCTAAATACTCACTACAGAATATACAGTGTATAAAATTGTTACACATTGAAAATAATATTTCAGAGACTGGAAAATATGAAAAATTTGTCATATAAATACAAAATAATGAGGTAATTCACAAACTTTGAATGATCGAGTTATTGTTTTTGTTAAAATTTTTAAAACAATGTTGACTAAAATTCATATCAGACGTACAGGAGTGCAACACAAGAATATTACAAAGGGTCACTTCAAGATCTAAATATTATTTTCATATCAAATTTTTTTGGGCCTAGATTTAAAGAATTGGCTAAACTGAAACAAAAAATTGAAAATGTTATTTTAGGGGAAATTATTGTTTCATATTTCTTTCAACTTTTCAAACCAGAATTGAAAATATAATGTAAAAAAAGCAATTTAAAACCCATTTTATTTTACATTATATACAAGAGAAGAAATTCAAATTTAGGATATTTAATCATGTATATATCCCTGACACCATTAAAGCATACAAAAACTAGTAAAATAATTTCTTTTCATCATATATTTTAAAAATTCTTTTAGGATGTAATGATAAAAACACAATGTTATAAATACTAATGAAAATTCTGAAACTTTTTTATGCATTTGTCTATTATATTGCTATTTAGAATTGTTTAAAACTACAGAATGCATGTACAGTATGATGATACAATTAAAAATGTGTTATGGTCATTTTTTTCATTTACATTCAATTTGGTGGTCATTATTTTTGATTTCACCTATAAAATGAATCACCAAAAATGTCCAAAATTTAACTCACACAGGCTAAAATATCAAGTAAGCCCCTAAGGTCATTTTCTCTTGAGCCTAACAAAGACAGTCCACTTGAGTACAAGATTTGGTTTCTTTTGAAATGGAAGATAGTGCATCCATCTAAATATGTACTTGAACACCCATCCGCTACACATCTTCTACCCCTTTTTGTTTCTCTGTGATTATCAGAGGACATGTTTATTTACATGCTATGTAGTATACAACATTGAAGCTGTCCCTGCATCTGTTCACATTCTTTACGTCACGCAGCAGATTACAGCGGAAACTGTCGAGCTCAGGTAACTTTCACCGAGCATTTGACATTTTAATGAATTTCAGCTAAACCACACATCTTACAAACTTGATTTTTTCAGGACTGGATTTTCAATAAGCAAATAAATATTTTAATAAAACAATATTTTTTTACTAAAGGTGCCCTTTAATCCTTTCAGACTTCCTTTTACTTTTCCCATTCAAAACTGGTAATCAACAAGATTTGGTAATACATGCAATCTTGATACGAAGGATATTAATTCTTATTTTATTATATTAATAACTTGGGAATTTAGGCGAATTATTATACAGGTAAAAGAACTGTTTTTTTAGTCCTTGAATTATTTAAACATTACCTGATCTTTTTTTTTAATCCAAAAAAAAAAATAAATAAATAAAATACTTTAAGAAATAATAAATCTTAAATCAAAATAAAATATAGTTTAAGGAACTATTCTCCTTGTAGTACATTGAGAGAAATTTACATTTTCAATGTCCGTTAAGGTCACTAAAATCTCCCTGACCGTGTTCTCCGTTATCAGGGCACCAAAGGGGGAAATTTTATGACGGTTTATTCTTCGTCCTGTATAATAACCATTTGATGTTAGGTATCAAGCCTCAAATCTCACAAATTATAAATTATCTCTACTTTACTACGTAATTTCCTTTTAATAACTTTCTTTATTGTTTATCAAAAGTAAAATCCGGAAAAAATAATTCTTTACATAAATTTCAAAATTCTTTTTGCATGGAAGAGGAATGCTAAACAACTTGTTCATAGTTGATTCTTTTTTTACACCCGGGATTTCTGCATTACATATGAAATCCTATATTTTGTCCATTTGGACAAGAACCTAATCAATATTTTTTCTGTGATTTTTCAAACTATTTACTTAATATATTTACTAATCAGACTAACATCAAGGGACAATTGACACTGATCCGCCTATCCTAAACCTTATCCAATGTCCCCGGACAACTGGCCTAACAAAGGGTCCGGGTTACTGACAAGAGGTCTCTAAACAACTGGCGTCTCCAGCTCACTTTGACATTATGGTACAGACTTACAGGTATTTTATTTTAGCCTGTGACGTTTTTCTCTCTATGGGGTGTTTGTTTCTACCCGCGTCACAAAATATTGTGGATCCCGTGCTTAAGATAGGAACTCTAGATCTGTATAGATCTAACACAGAACAACCCCAGAGTTTGTTTCAACGAGTGTATTAATGATATCCAAGAGTAGTTTCACAAATCAAATCCAAGCTATGTATATCAACTCACTAACTCTCTCTCCTTATATACCCTGTCTGACACTTAACGTGATTTAGGGCACCTAGTTAGGGCGTTAGGCTCCATCGTTAGGGCACCCTGTTAGGGCAATCGGCTCCATCATTGTTAGGTGTCGAGACACTTGATACATTTAGGGCATCTGATAAGCACCATAATTAGGACACTGATTAGACTTCCAAGATAAGGGCGCTAATCAGGTACCATGATTAGGGCTTATCAAATAAACAAAAACAATATTCCTATTTTATTAACAACTGTAGCATATTTACATATAAAAGCAAAAACATTACATTGGTCCCTCCTTTTGAAACATGACTTCCACTGTCATCAATATTTTAAACATGAACATGAATTATAATTGACATGAAAGGTAATACCTCGGTATAAGAAAAAGATCATGTATAATTTTATAATATCGAAATTCACACACAAACAAAAAAATGCCCAATACACAAAAGCCAAACAATCAATAAAACGACAAAAAAGTAAAACAACAAAATTATCATGTCACTAGATTAATTTAAAAGTTCATCACACTGGTAGCTTCGCATTTGGATTTCCCTGGCCTTATTTTCAACATTTTCTCTTCCCTTTTTCCTGATTTAGGATTTTCTTCCTTAGGCTTTAGGCCGTATAAAGTTGACTGACACCTGACCTGCGGCATCAGTCATCTTATTTAATATAATTCCATACAGTTCTCTTTTCAACACATTTACGGTCTCGAGAACTGTCTGTTGGTTGAAATCCTCCTCCTTCCTTCTGGTTCCACGGGTTGTAAGGGCGTCCCCTCCTCCCTGTTCCTGTACTGGTACATATACTTGGGGTTCTCATATTTTTATGAATACTGTTGTATCCGTCACCCGCGCTTGGGGGTTTGGCAGTATCCGCAGCTGCTATTTCATTCCATTCCCCATCTTTAACCTCATACACAGGTCTGTAGCCTGGTTTGGTCTCCTTTATCAATTCTTTTTCCCCAATTCGTGAGCATTCTTCTTGCATCGCGTTAAGAACTGCTCCTTGGAGTGTCCTGGGTCTGGTCCGTTTCACTGCGAGTCGAAAATCCTCAGATTGTCCACATTTATCTAAGAAGGTCTGTATAGGATTGTCTTCCACTAAATCTGGATTTTCTGGATAGGCTCTTCGGTAAAGATCTTCGATGGCCTGTCCAAAATCTCGCAAGGACTCACCAGGTCGTCTCTTCCTTAATTTGACATCTGCAATATATCTTTCTTTCATTGCAGAATGCCAGAATCTTTGATTCATTTTATCCTTAAGTTGTTCATAATCTTTTTGTACAGTAAGGGACATTCCATAAACATAGCTCTCGGCCTGTCCTCGTAAGGTGCTAAGTAAAACTCTGCGAGATTTCTCGGGTCCCCATGAGTTTAATTCTGAGATGTTTTTAAAATATTATAGAAACTCATCCCAAACATCATCATTGGCCCCTGAGAAGGTCCTCCTCACTGGGTATTCATTGGTTCGTTGACCAGCATTTGGTGTCGTAAGACTGTTTTTAGGTGTCCCGCAAGCCATAGGAATTTCAAAATTGTACCCAAGTCCCTGAGGAGACAGATTACCCAAATAAGGAGTAGTGCATCCAGATTGCCCAAAAATTTTAGGTTCCTGATTGGTACCTGTAATGGCATTAGGTGCACTACCACCAGTACAGGGTGTATCATTAAGTATCAAAGAAATTTCCTTACTGGCATTCGGCAGACCTAATTCTCCATACTTCCATATTACTCTGATTACCGTAACAAGCAATATCATACTCGTTATCGATACTAGAGAAATCACTGCATTTTCTTGAGATTCCCGCAAGATCTCATTTTCTGGAAGATATATCCAGGTCATCACCATCAGGGAACATCCTATCAAAGCAAAGAGTACCCAAATAAATAGGATTCTCCTTAAGCTTGGCCTTGGATTGTACTCGTTTTGAACAGAAAGACCCTGCGAATTTTGCCCGAACTCCTGAAAGTTAGGATTGTCTGGCATTACTCGACTTGTGGGCTGCAAACTTGTTCTACACCCCGCATCGACCTCTATTCCAGAGTCATTCAGAGGAGCTGGACTGTCGAAGTACTGTCCTACCTTTCTAGGCGTAATTCTCCTCCTTACGACGGGTGTCTCCATTTCAAACTCTATGTAGTCTCGTTCCTGTGTTACACATAGAACGACTTCTTTGAATCCCACCGCTGCCACCAATTGTGACGTTTTTCTCTCTATGGGGTGTTTGTTTCTACCCGCGTCACAAAATATTGTGGATCCCGTGCTTAAGATAGGAACTCTAGATCTTTATAGATCTAACATATAACAACGCCAGAGTTTGTTTCAACGAGTGTATTAATAATATCCAAGAGAAGTTTCACAAATCAAATCCAAGCTATGTATATCAACTGACTAACTCTCTCTCCTTATATGCCCTGTCTGACATCTAGTGATTTAGGGCACCTAATTAGGGCGTTAGGCTCCATCGTTAGGGCACCCTGTTAGGGAAATCGGCTCCATCATTGTTAGGTGTCAATATACTTGATACATTTAGGGCATCTGATAAGCACCATAATTAGGACACTGATTAGACTTCCAAGATAAGGGCGCTAATCAGGTACCATGGTTAGGGCTTATCAAATAAACAAAAATAATATTCCTATTTTATTAACAACTGTAGCATATTTACATATAAAAGCAAAAACATTACAAGCCGTTATATTTCTAGTGCCAAAGCTACGATGATCGACCAGTTGAAGCGACTTATTAAATAAGACTTATCCAGCCCATTAGTAACCTTCTAAAGTGAATTAGCTTATTCAGTGTCCTCAATACTATCTCTCCCTTACCTGACCACTTCGCAACTCTGCTGCGACAAAAGACGACTTTTTCTGACAGACTCTTAAGAGACTTCAAACAAACTGACGAAAGCTTCCAACACTCGCGATATATGTAGTATAATGTATAGCATAAGACTGACTAGTCTATTTCCATGGTAGGGGAAACAGATAATTCAATGTTAAAAACCCAAACAGCCCTAGTAACAATGATTGGTATAACCCTGATACATTACATGTGTTTATAATGTTATTTTCTATTGCAAACTCCAACGGATCTGCGATTCATATGATCCATTCTTATCAAGTACATGTATCAGGGTCGAGCTGGCCCGAAGTGATCAATGAAAGCATTTTCAAACCACTGCATCTGCAGGCTCACCTACTGTGGTGATTCCTGTTAAAGTAACTTTTACTTTTCCCTCTGATCGTGTTGCTTAGTCCCTGAACCCCGAGGGATACATTGCCTTGCGGCGTTTCCTAGACATTTTAGATAATTTACCTTTACCTGCTGTGACTAATGCTCCTGCTTAGTAAAAGACAAGGGGAATGGCTACTCTAGTTTACGCCCGCGACGTTTCTTCTCTGGTGCCCTTAGTTCCTTAAAGAAAGACTACGTTAAAACAACTCTTGTTCAGAACACAATTTCCGAAACTAAGAGATAAGTTGCGTCTTCTCGAAAGCTTTCCTGGATCCCACATGACATCATGTGTGTCAGTAAATGTGAAGGGCTGACTTTCCCTGATTGATCTTTCTGTGCCAAAACAAATTATTCAGAAAAGGAGGAACAGGAGGGTTTGCCTTTTGGACGGAATTCAAAGAGTTTTTTAATTGGGTTGTGGAAGACCAGAGGGATGACAAATGGGAGAAACTGAGAGAAAAAGAAGAGAAGTGACTAAGGAAATATGTAGTATAACCACATGTATATCCTTAATCCATCTTGTCAGAATAAATTGGTTTTTTATACTTACATGTATATTTGAATGTCAATATTTTTTCTTGTACAATCTTATTTTAAGTTATTAACTTATTCGCATTTTATATTTCATGCTTTATGGAAAAATACATAATCATTAATATTACAAAATTACATATTAAAAATATTGCTTATATTCCAGATAATAATTTGTACTCATTAGAGAAAATATAAAATACATCGACAAATGCTACTGACTTCTATGTATATTTTCATATCTGAAATGTGCACTGTTTATACTTAGTTATTATATTACAAAGATACATTGCGGGTTCCAGTAAATGTTCAACCATTAAGAGAAGTACAGTCGTGGACTAATACGTAAATACGCTCCAACAACCCTCCAACTACGTTACACAATATGTTTTAAACCCAGGATATATATACATCATCGCTAAAACCGAACAAGAAGCTTAATGCAATCGTAATGTGATCGGCACCACACCACCATAGCGATATCGCCGTGCAATCATCTAGGTTTGCGAAGCGTCGTGGTATAATCTTGAATGTCGTAGCGGCTGCTAATCGGCAAGTATAAAAGCGTGTTTGACTTAAGGCATTAAAAAAGACCATAATTTGCCAAATTATTATTCGATTTAGACACCGATCGACCCCGTTTCAAAACTCAAGTCAGATACGGCTGAATCGAGATGATCGTCGTAGCTCTGTGAGAACGGGGGAGGGGATCCGAATGCGTAGAGTATAACCGTGCTTGAGGTGTACGTAGATGGCGTATGCCTTTTTACGAGTCGTGTTCAGCTTCAAAATGGCTAGCTGCAGAACTGTAGCTCTCCAAAAGCTAGACCGGAGAGCTACAGTGCTACCCATTGAAAAAACTGTATATTTACTGCGCACTAAAAGTTGCGCTTGTGTACGGATTAATTCTTCCAAATTCTTACCTCAATTGCACAAACTTTAGATTTCAAAATATTCCATATTCTTCTATCAAGTTCTTTCGTATTTGACATCTACACAAAGCGCTTTGGGTCGAAATATCTTACAATCCAAAATGGCAGTATAAACAGACGAAATTTCGATGATGTCGATATCAGGGCCAGGAGGGTTATAAATAACAACTATAAGGTATGTTTTGTTGTGGAAACGGTGAAAGATTATGTTAGGAATACACGGTTAGTAATATTTCGAGGTTTTTCAAAAAAAAAAACCATTGAGAAATAAATCGATAAACAGCGCACTTTTTTTGTGCGCAATAAATATACAGTTTTTTCAATGGGTGGCACTGTAGCTCTGCGGTCTGTCAAATTTTTTATTTCGGAGAGCGACACAGCTGCAGCTAAAAATGGCAAAACGTTTTCAGATTTTACAGATATATTGCATTAAGCTAAATCGTCTCTTAAATTCCCTTCACTGTAGAGTTTAGCATGATAACTGGGGGTATAAGATGCCGCAGTGGGTATCTATTGTTACCTAGCAGATGTCAGTTATTTTCTTACATTATTGCGTGTATATTAGAATTGTCAAAAATGCAACTGTCCTGTATACTAGCCGAGCCAACGTACCACAGCATAGTGTAACGTGAAGCGGTCACCCATCCAAGGGTTTAACAGGCTCGCCGTTGCTTAACTTGCCTGAAATAGAGGGAGACTCTACCGCATCACCAGAAAAGCTAGCTCACTGGCGAGGCAGTATAAGTACCCTATATACTGTCCGCTACACTTCCCCCCGCTCAGGGGAGCTTCGACCCGAAGCTTAGCATGAGTTCTCTCTGAGTATCTGGGCCTCTTCAGCTACGGCAACCAATGCCGTTCCCGGACACGAAGTCCGTACGTGGACACAAAGTCCTAGTCTTAGAGCTTCCTGAAATAGGTCGGAACCTGACTTCAGATACGGCAACCACTGCCGTCCACAGACACGAAGTCTGTAAATTGACACCAAGTCCTAGCTCTAAGACTTCCTGAAGCAGGACACCAGACACCCAGAGTCACTACGCTGCCACCAATTTTGTAACGTGAAGCGGTCACCCATCCAAGGGTTTAACAGGCTCGCCGTTGCTTAACTTGCCTGAAATAGAGGGAGACTCTTCCGCATCACCAGAAAAGCTAGCTCACTGGCGAGGCAGTATAAGTACCCTATATACTGTCCGCTACAATAGTAAGTTTAATTTTATGATCAAAAGTTGCAGAGATTTCCTTCTCTTTTCCCCTAAATTCAGCATTATATCTTCTCCAGGAGAAATAACTTCTAAAATCTGTAAGTCTTACCAATACCTAACCAGGTTTGTTAGATTGCATAAACAGCTGATTAACTCTCTATGGACATCCACAATTTTATTTTCTAATCAGGGATAGATTTTTCTAGTGCCATCACCTACTGTAACACTGAAGTTAGGTTTATACGGTCTTATCCGAAGGACCAGTCTCCATGAAGGTCCCTCACAGGATCATATTTTGTGAATTTGGTTTTCATTATTGAAATAAATGGATGAACCTTGTACAATCTGTCATATCTTGCACCTCCACGTTTTTGCGCCACGCTGTTATCTGCCAGAGGTTACAGGTTAAGTTCTGTCACAGTTATACTGCATAGAGGTTAGTTTCTGTCACAGTTTTAAATTTGGATTCTTATTTTTTTTTTACTTTCACAACCTATAGAAGCATGACTATATTTATCGCATTACACAAAATTTATATTAATATTTTTAAGCTGTCTCGGGGGGTCAAGAAGTATATGGAGATAACGAACAGAAAATAAAATTGTTACAGCAAATTTAACATACGAAACATTTTTTCCGGATTTGGTTTAAATGTTAGATTTTCCCGGATTTGGTTCCAATATTATAATTTTCGCGGGAACACGAGATTTTTACAACTGTAGAAATTGTTAATCAGTGTTTACTAGTCACTGTGCTATTTATCATGTTTGTCTTCCATCTTCCACGAGAGAAAACTTCTAAGTTGGTAAGTTAAACATGAAATCTGTTTGTATATTGTCTCATAAAAAAATTGACCTGCATAATTGTTATCAATTGTGTGTTTACAAGGTGTTTGTTGACAAGAGGTCCTTTAGGTATAGTTTAAGAGCAAAACTTCAGATCGGGAACCATGCCTTTAATTGGTTACTACACATACTGAGAACCAGTTTACAAAATCATATTTAAGATTTGAAATTAAGACTGTAAAATAACAAAACGAAAGAAAATAATCAACATCCCTTTATGTTTAAAAGGAAAAAAGTTATACAGTCACTCAAATAGTCACATAGTCATTCACGTAGTTACGTAGTCACTCAAGTACGACGGTGGTTTCCTGTTACGCGATGGTTGCACTCGAACGCGAGTTGGCTCATCACAAATTGGACTAGACGCGCTTTGTTGTTCCGAGTTGGACATGTCTGGATAGCTTGAATGGCTCTCACGGATTTCTTCATCTGTGTTGTGCTCTTGGTCCGCACTGGTGTTGAGGTATGAAGGTACTGAAGGTTTAACGCATTACGTATGGTTGAGATACGAAGGACATCAACTGGTTGTTAATGGAGATAACCTGGTGTATATCTTCGATGATATACTAAGGAATCCTTCATCTTCCTTGAAAGTTTCTGATGAACCATGCGAAGCTCTCCCAATCCCTACATTGATTCAAAATCGAGTAAAGAGAATTGATTATCCGAACAGTCGAAATGATTCAAATTTGTCAAGACCAAAGATCTTTGACCTAAACACTTCCTACGGTACGGATGCGGTGTGTAAGATAAACACTCGCATTACGTATGGTAAACGAAGAAAAGTTGGTGTGGAAAACAGAATTCAAACACTCACGAAAGTGAAACTGAAAAACATAAGACCAAGCTCAAAGCTGTTTTCATTGTCTTCGCTTAACTGCAGATCAGTTAAAAACAAATCACTATCAATATGTGACTATATACTTACAGAGGACCTTGACTTAGTCGCATTGACTGAAACTTGGTTAGGTTCCTCTGTTGATGAAGCTGTTGTGAATGAACTGAAACCATCATGCTACGAAATCATTCGTCAAGATCGCAACAGTGGACGCCGTGGTGGTGGAATAGCTCTTGTCTTTAAGAAGGGAATTGATGTGACCGTTCTGAACACAAGTTCGGATATTTTCACTCAATTCGAACATCTAGAAGTTACAGTCCGAATAGAAGACATGAGAATGAATCTATGTATCATTTACAGACCGCCACCTTCTACTGTGAATGGTTTAACTACCAGTCAGTTCTTCTCAGAATGGGACACCTATCTTGATCAGAATACTATATTTCCCCAAGACCTAGTAATCACAGGTGATTTCAATTTTCACGTCGACAATCGTAGTGATCCTGAGGCAAGCAGGTTGCTACAATCACTTGATGATCGCAACCTTATACAACACGTGGACGAGCCGACCCATGTTCACGGACATATCCTAGACTTGCTTATCACACGATCATCTAGTGAAATACTACATTCACGTCCTCAAGTCAAAAATCCTTCATTGAGTGATGTGAAAGGAAACTTGTGCTGTGACCACTATGCTATACATGCAACGTTCAACTGCAGAAAGCCACAACATCAACGTAAAGAGATTACGTTTAGAAGGCTCAAGAATATCAACATACATGACATGAGTAGAGATATCAAAAATCAACTACAAGATGAATCCGCACGAAATGAGAACACGTCTGTTGACCATTTAGTACAAGGGTACAACAAATGCCTCTCGCATATTCTAAACACTCATGCGCCTCTTGTTAGCAAGTCAATTCTTGTAAGAGCTAACACAGAGTGGTACACAGACGAGCTCAGGACAGCGAAGCAACAGAAGCGGAGAACGGAGAGACGTTGGCGTAGATCTAAACTGGAAATACATCACCAGCTTTTTAAAGCGGAATGTAAGCAAACAGGCCAATTACTACACAAGGCAAAAGAAGAATTCTATTCTACTAAAATTCAGGAATGTAGATATGATCTGAAAAACTTCTTTAGGGTGACGAATTTATTGATGAGTAAGAATCAGGAGAGTCCCCTACCAACATCACCATCAGATGAAGATCTTGCAAATAAATTTTCAACGTTTTTTATAGACAAAGTAACATCCATCAGAGAGACACTTAAACAAAAAACAGAAAAAGAAGACAGCTATTTAGACACCGACGTATACTATCATGGGCCTCTATTAGCTGCTTTTGAACGTACCACTGAAGATGAAGTACGATCACTAATAATGAAGGCACCCAGTAAATCATGCGAACTGGATCCAATTCCAACAAAGCTACTGAAAAAGTGCCTGGATCCGGTAATACCGCTTGTCACCGAAATGGTTAATGCATCTCTCGATCAGGGAATTTTTCCGTCTGCTTGGAAGGAGGCCATAGTTCGTCCACTTCTTAAGAAACCTGGACTAGATAAGGAAGTGTTGAAAAACTATCGGCCCGTATCGAACTTGAGTTTTATCTCAAAAATATTGGAGAAAGTTGTGGCTCGTAGGATTGATGCCCATTTGGATGCGAATTCTCTTCGCGATCCACTTCAGTCGGCATATCGTCCCAGGCACTCCACGGAAACGGCCCTCATCAAGGTCCACAACGATATTGTGACAGCCCTAGACCAACAATCTTCAGCAGTCCTTGTCCTTCTGGATTTATCCGCTGCTTTTGATGTTATTGACCATAATATATTGTTCCAACGCCTTACTGTGTCTTACGGTTTCCGTGATGGAGCTCTTGAGTGGATCAAGTCTTACCTCAAGAACAGAAAACAATGTGTCACAATTGGATCCGTCCGATCAGAGTCTAGACAGCTGCCTTTTGGGGTCCCCCAAGGATCTGTACTCGGACCGAAATTGTATTGCCTCTTCTCCAAACCCATTGGAATCATATGCCACCGCCATGGAATGATATATCACTGCTATGCAGATGATACACAAATCTACATGATCATAAGACCACTGGAAAATTGGAACAATTACTTTTCTCGACTTGAAGCGTGTCTTAGTGAAATTGGTTCATGGATGACATCAAACCTACTCAAACTAAACCAAGAAAAGACCGAGCTAATAATCTTCTCCACAAAGCAACATCAGAAGTATCTGCCAACATTACAACTAAAAGTTGGTGATAATATCATTGAAAGCGTGCCATGCGTAAAAAATCTAGGTGCATTTTTCGATCAACATCTTACTATGGAAAAACAGGTATCCTCGGTCGTCAAGTCATGCTATTTTCAAATAAGCAATATTGGACGAATACGGCGCTTTCTAACAAAAGAAGCCTGCAAGACCATGGTGAATGCCGTTATCACTGCCAGGCTGGACTATGGGAACTGCCTTCTATATGGAGTGTCAAAGGCCTTACAAGACCGGATTCAAAAAGTCCAGAACACGGCAGCTCGCTTAGTTACAAGATCATCGAAACGGGAGCATATTACACCTATCCTAGCTGATCTTCATTGGCTACCTGTTTCTTTTCGTCCACAATATAAAATCTTGACATATGTCTACCAATCCTTACACGGGTTGGCTCCATCGTATATCAAAGATCTTATAATGGAATACAAGCCGACCAGATCACTGCGATCTGAGTCAACATCACGGTTAGTTGTTCCTAAGATCAGGACGAAGACATATGGTGAACGTCGACTTGGTTGGGCAGCAGCATTTTTGTGGAACGACCTTCCTAATGATATAAAGCAGGCCCAGTCCCTGGATATTTTCAAAAGACAATTAAAGACGCATTTTTATAGAATAGCTTTTTAAATTTTAGGTGCTCAATTTTTAGCAGCAAATCATAAATCACATATGATGTTCTTTTATTGAGTTTTATTGATGGTGTAATTGTATTTTGTATGTAATTTGTAGTATTTTAATGTTATAATTCCGAGCACATATATGAGTATGGATTAATATTTTATATATGTTTTCATAGCTTTTAAATTATGTTTACTTGCGTTTTATTGTACAGCGCTTTAGAGTTAAATTATTAATATTTAGCGCTTTATAAATTCATATATTATTATTATTATTATTATTTAACGATTTCAGGCTGGTGAGAAACTGTAATGCGAATTGGTGAGCCATCACGGATAACTGCTTGTACTTGTGTCGGTCTGATGTGCACACGATTTCTGCGGTACTTGGCCCCATTCTGTGCTTGAACAACATAAGTATAATCTCCCAGAATGTCTGTCACTTTTCCAAGAATCCATTTGTCTCCAATTTTGTGTTCGAAGTATACGTTCTGTCCGCATTTCAAAAATGGTAAATCTCTTGCATTTTTGTCATGATGTTTCTTCATCTTCATGTTTGTTGCGATTCGTGCGTCTAGATCTTGCGTCCTGGTTTTCTTCCATCCGAATGAGTGACGGTAACAATGTGCGTGTCTTTCTCCCAAACAGCATTTCCGTGGGACTACGTGCAGTGTCTTGTCGAGGAGTATTTCGTTGCTCTAATAATGCCTCATATTGGCAGGTGCCGTCTCGTTCACATTTTAAGATGAGATGTTTCATTATCTTTACAGCTGATTCTGCTTTTCCGTTAGCGTTTGGATGATGTGGAGATGATCTAACGTTGGTTTATCCCCCATTTCTTAGTAAACACTAGAAAGTCATTGGCAGTAAATTGAGGTCCTCCATCAGATACAATTGTCGATGGGATTCCAAACAATGTAAATTGTTTCTTCAGAACACCAACCACTGTCTTAGATGTTGTCTTCTTGAGTAAGTCAATGGTAATAAAATTGCTGAAATAGTCAATGGCCACTAGATAGTTCTTGTTCTTGATTTCAAAGAGATCAAGGCCAATTTTATTCCAAGGAGCATTGCCATCATCATGTTGTTTCAGCAGAGGGCTAATAGTGCGGGGCTTGAGTTCTTGGCAAGGTTCACACGAAGATGCTAACTGTTTGAGTTCTGCATTCATCCCAGGCCAAAACACGGATCCCCTGGCTCTTCTCAACATAGAATCGTATCCACTGTGAGAACTGTGTAGACGCCGTTTAATATCATGACGCTCACTTTTTGGAATGACAGTGGACTCTCCCTTGACAATGATTCCCTCATATACACTTAAACTGTCACGAAAGTCATAATATGGCTGACAGCTTTCCTTAGCAGCACTTTTCCGATCTGGCCATCCTGACTGTATAGTTTCAATCAAGTCTTGAAGGTCTGGATCTTTGGCTGTTGCCTCCTTGATTTCCCTTAATCTTGAGTCATTCAGATTGGAGTTGACTTGAACTGTGAAAATGTCAAGACGCTTTTCTACTGTTTCTTCTAAGTAAGCCCTACTTAGAGTGTCTGCTATCACAAGGTCTTTTCCTTTTAGAAATTTGAAAATGATGTCATACCTGTTGATCTTCATCATTATATCTTGAAGTCTCTTAGGAGCATTGCTCAGGGGCTTCCGCAGGATGGTTTCTAAGGACTTATGGTCGTTTTCTACTATCATCTGACGTCCATAAGTGTACTGATCAAATTTCTGCACACCGAAAAGAACTGCTAAAGCTTCTTTTTCAATTTGAGCCCATTTTCTTTCAGAAGGTGTTAAAGCCCTAGAGGCATACTCGATTGGCTTGCCTTCTTGCATCAGGACTGCACCTAAGCCATCCTTGCTGCTATCTACTTGCAACACCAAGTTTCTTTCCAGGGTCGAAGTAGGCTAAAACTGGGGCGGAAGTTAGGTTACGTTTCACTTCCTGAAAGCTTCTTTCACATTCAGCAGACCACACAAAATGAGTGTCTTTGCGAGTTAGCTTGCGAATTGGTTCAAGAGTAGTAGATAATTATGCCCCCCTTCGAAGAAGGGAGGGCATATTGCTTTGCTGCTGTCTGTCGGTCTGTCGGTCCGTCGGTCTGTCGGTCTGTCGGTCCATTCAGTTTCCGTTCATTTTCTTCATAACCGTTGCACATACTGAAATGAAATTTGGTATACAGATATATCACATGAATATCTAGGCCAAGTTTTGTTTTGGGTACGATCGCACCATTTTTGACAGAGTAATGCCCCTTGGACTTAGAAAAATTTCAATTATTTGCAGTTTCCGCTCATTTTCTTTGCAACGGTTGCACATACTGAAATCAAATTTGGTATACAGATATGTCACATGAATATCTAGGCCAAGTTCTGTTTTGGGTATGATTGCACCATTTTTGACAGAGTTATGCCCCTTGGACTTGGAAAAATTTCAATTATTTGCAGTTTCCGCTCATTTTCTTTGCAACCGTTGCACATACTGAAATCAAATTTGGTATACAGATATATCACATGAATATCTAGGCAGAGTTCTGTTTTGGGTACGATTGCACCATTTTTGACAGAGTTATACCCCTTGGACTTGGAAAAATTTCAATTATTTGCAGTTTCCGCTCATTTTCTTTGCAACCGTTGCACATACTGAAATCAAATTTAGTATACAGATATATCACATGAATATCTAGGTTAAGTTCTGTTTTGGGTATGATCGCACCATTTTTGACAGAGTTTTGCCCCTGGATTTTGAAAAAAATTCAATTATTTGCAGTTTCCGTTCTTTTTCTTTGCAACCGTTGCACATACTGAGATGAAATTTAATATACAGATTAATCAGATGAATATCTAGGTCAAGTTCTGTTTTTGGTACAATCGTGCCATTTTTGACAGAGTTATGCTCCCTTGGACTTAAAAAAAATTCCAATTTGGGGGGAGGGGGGCATAAGTGTTTTACAAACATCTCTTGTTTTGGTAAGAATCGAGCCATATATTGGACCATTCCGCAGAATCTTCTTACGCCTGCCTCATCAGTCGGATTTGTCATTTCCAGAAGAGCCATGACTTTCTTGGGATCAGCTTTGATTCCTTCGTTAGCGAAAGTGTGACCATGAAAGGAGATTTCTTTAAGTCCTTTGATCATCTTGTTTGAATTAAGGATAACGTTTCCTTCATTGCAGCGATCAATCACTTTTTGCAGTTTCTGATTATTGTTCTTTAAGGCTTCTTCATCAGTTTTGCCTTGACCGGCAATGATGATGTCATCGGCAATTGTGAAAGTTTCATCAAGTCCCTCCAAGGCCTCGTTTAATTTTCTCTGAAATATCTCACTAGAAACGCAGAGTCCAAAAGGAAGACGAGCCCAACGGTAACGTCCATACGGTGTTATCATTGTTGTGAGGAGGCTTGATTCTTCACTGAGGCGCACATGCCAGAATGCTTCCTGGACATCTAACTTGCTGAACAGTCTTGCATTTTTAGATTTGGGAGAACATCATCAAAAGTGAGTAAGTTATAATGTTCCCGCTGTAGTGCAACATTTAGCGGTTGAGGATCTATACATATTCGGAGTTTGCCATTCGGTTTTTGGACCACTGCCATCTGGCTTACCCATTCAGTCGGCTTTGTGACAGGTACTAGAATTCCTCTATCAACCAGTTGGTCTAGATCCTTTTTCACACGGTCTTTGAGAGCGAATGGAATTTTTCTACACGGTAAAACTTTTGGTTTCACGTTTGGGTCTACTGTTAAGTTGACTTCTCCCAAGTCGCCAAGATTTGTGCCGGACTCTATCTTCGCAATAAAACGTTCCTGATTAACAGTGACAAGTCCGAGTTGTTGGATTGTTTTGAGTCCTAATAAGCTTTGGAATGAGTTTGGCACAATGATGAAATTAACTTCATTTTCTTTTCCAGTTTTCACATTTTTCAAGGACAAACTGGCTTCACCGAGGGGTTTGAGGCTGGACTTATTGAACATCCTTAGAGTTTTTGTACAACTTTTCACTTGACTTCTGATGACATATTTCTTTTGAATTGTGTTGACTTCTGCACCACTGTCTAGTTGGAAGCAGATTTCACATTCATTAACCATCATTAGGGCTGATATATTTTCCTTTTTACTAGGATTTTCTATCGTGTTCAGCCAGGATCCGCGGGTTTGTTAAGGCAGCACATGGGTCGGAATTCGGCGAATTAACACTTTTTTATAATTATGCAACACTAATAAATCGGAAAAGTCAAGGATAAAACTTTCACTATAATTATGTATTCTATAGTCTTCAATGGAACTTATACTACAGGAGGCACTTGACCACGACGTCACCACGTGACGTCTATAATTAGAAAATATGCCTTAATGAAAAAGTGAAAAGTTTAACACTACCCCGGGGATAATTAGTTCCAATTTATATTGATAGTTATGTTAAAACATCTCTGTACCATGAAAAGTGCTGCTAGAATCCTACTGTCCTCTTATAGAAATAATTATTCAACAATTTCGGACGAAACCTTCCCAAAATTTTTACATTTTGTTCATAACATCGGAAAAAAAGCATCCATTCCCGTAACCCATACGATTCTAGCAGCACTTTTCAAAAACAATAGAATAAGAACTTTAGATAGAAACAAAAATTAAATTTCAAAGTGTGTGGCGTAGTGTTGAACTTTTTTATCTTATTTGTAACGAACGACAAAGGAAAGGCTGATCGGCAAGTAAACACCCTCCCTGCTATAATTTTAAGAAGACATTTGCAGAATTATATTACCATACCTTATTCATACGCTTTATTCCCACAAGAATCACACATGATATTCATTCTAAATGCTTTTAAACTCCGATTTCTTGTGTTTGTTTACATCAATTTTCGTTACTTTTCACTTTCACTCTGCAACTGCATGATCAACAGTTATGACGTCACGGGTTTGGTATGTAACCCCTGTGATAACTACAGAGGCCCAGGAACGACAGAATTCCGTTGATATTAATCCTCTGCATATTTTGGTTCATTTTTACAAACTCAAATCAATCTTAGATATCGATTTTAAGAAATTTTTATCTCTAAATATCACGTCATATAGCTTATTATGACGTCATAGCATATAGGCAAGTAGAATATTTGGTTGTAACCTTAACCCACCTGCGGAGTCATCTGAGCCATCACTTTCATAGTTGTGATTAGTTTCTAGCACGTTGACCTTCTTACACTGAGATTTGAAGTGGTTACGGCCATTACAGTTATTGCATCTCTGTCCCTAAGCTGGACAGTCTTCTTTCTTCATCTTATGTTTTCTGCCACAGAATTTGCATATCTCTTGAGGAGGAGGTGGTTTTTCTTTTCTTTCTTTTTGTTTAGGTAGTTGTCTTTGAGATTCCTGTGTTCTGAACTGTTTACTTTTGATCTTGTGAATGTGACTGTCTTTAGTCGTGTCTTTCATTTCTTGTGCTTGTTTGCTAGCCTGTTCGTAGGACTGATATATTCTGATTGCCTTGCGTAAATCTAATTCATCATCCCTCAGCAACAGCTGCTGCATTTTGCCGGATGATGAAAATACAATTTTGTCTCTGATCATTCGGTCTTCAATTTCTCCAAAATTGCATGATTTCGCACGTATGCGTAGTTCAGTCACAAATTGATAAAATGGTTCAAAGTATTTGATTGTCCAGAATTTATGACTTTCAGCCACTTCGTTTTTACGAGGGTTGCAATATTCCTCTATCTTTTTAAAAACTGTAGCGAGATCATTTTTGTCTTCATGTTGATTCCATGTGAAATGGTCATATATTTTCAATAATTGCTCACCTCCGCAGTTTATGATGATAGCAGTCTGAGTTTCTTTATCAAATTGTGCTGTGCCGCTTGCACGTAGATAGATTTCAACTTGACGCTTCCAGGTCTTAAAATTCTCTGAGACATTCCCTGAATGTAAATTAAGTTCAGGTGGAAGTCGAAGGTTTGTGTTCAGATGAACAATCTGAATTTCCTGTTGTTCCTCACCCACCGAGAACATTCGGGACGTTGTGGGGAACGGTTTTGAAGAGTTTTATCCGTGTACCGTCTACACTTATTAGAAGAGTGGCTTGAACGTGATTATCAGAATCGTAAATTCGTAATTACCGCTGCCACCATGTTGACAAGAGGTCCTTTAGGTATAGTTTAAGAGCAAAACTTCAGAGCGGGAACCATGCCTTTAATTGGTTACTACACATACTGAGAACCAGTTTACAAAATCATATTTAAGATTTGAAATTAAGATTGTAAAATAACAAAACAAAATCAAAATAATCAACAGTGTTCACGGTTTATCTGTTAAGGTGTAATTTTTACGGACATGTTAGAATGTTCACATGAAAGACTTTTTCATTCGAAGACTATTGTAGGAAATTTATTCCACAATAGGTTGATATTTGTAGTGTGATATTGAAAGATTTGCTGTGATTTTGGCAAGAAATTATCTGGTGCATGCGCACTTTACAATGGTAAAGTTGAGTATTTTCTAGTAATTCTTGTTGAGTATGTTCTAGTAATTCATTTGAAATTGTGTGATTTAACAGTAATATGAATTTCATATGTGCTAATTTACTAGGGTACATGTGTAATAATCATTGTAAAAGTGTTGTTAACAAAGAACATAGAGCATTTATTTATACAGAGTGAAGTTAACTTGTCAATCGCTGAGTATGTGGTTCATGTGTAATGTCAAATACTCGTACATGTTTTTTTATGTATTAAACTATTAACAGTAAATCACATCATGTCACATCATCTTACATCATGTTGCTCTCACTGGAACTAAACAAGAGAATATTGATGTAACCATCAATTGTCGCCCGGGAAATATATAAAGTAAACAATTAAAATAAATCTTAATCATCAAACCGCTTCGGTATGTGTGAAAAGCGTGCGTCTATTTGATGGAGACGATACTTGCGAACATTTTGAAAACTTATAATCGGATAAAAAACAAACAGAAACGATACAATTTTAAACTTAATTCCTCAAGTAAATGTTGACTGCAGAAAATATAAATTGAAGTTAGACACATGCATCACCAATTTTCAAAAATGTATTTTTAATTTTCAATTTTCAATATTAAACACGAACTGTGCAGAGTACGTTTTTATGCGAGACGTAATATTCAATGTTCTAAAAAAAAAAAAGGGACCTGTCGTCTTTTGGATAGTAAATGATAAGCAACTTTATATATTCAATATGAAAAACATCTATATTTTTACAGATTCACTTTATGGAAGTAAATATATTATATATCTCGTAATTTATAAAGAGAAAGAATTTCTGATTAACAATCTTTTCAATGTTTAGAAAACCTTCAACTCTAGATAACTACTCCCACCCAAAACCCCATACACCAACACTTAAAGCTTGGACTTATATGTATAGAGCAGTTCGGTCCGGCAATAAAGGATGTGCATTTACAAGGGAGATAATTTCTCTATGAACTTGATGATAGTCAGTACTGAAATTGATTCTGTCTTGTCCAATTAAAGAGACTGAAAAAGAAGAATTATGCCCAGTTAATGAGCAATATTAGCAGATGTCTGTGCCTAAAAATAGCACCATAATCGGCATATAAAAATCAAGGTACTCAGAAGTACAGAGAGCCGGGCTCATTTACAGAGTAGAATGAATTTCTTACATGAATCACGTTTATATTTTGATGAAAAAATATTTCAAAACTATCAATATAAATGATAAAACACTGACAGTGAGTTTTTTCAATCCTAATACCACGGTCCGATTTTGTCAGAATCAGAATTAATCTGGTACCGCAGCTGAATGTAAACAAACAGGCCAGTCTGGTTCCCTCTCCTGCTTTACCTCGTATGTGTAGAGAACTACGATAACACTGGTTATCAAAAATCCTTACGCTAATGAACTATGTTCTTTGACTTAGGACTGAAGTTTTCAAAGTCGTCACTACCAATGCTTATTTATATAGATTAAACTTCGTTTTATTTTTGTTGCTTTATTTAGAGTTTGTATTATCTCAAAAGCGGTTGAGAGTAAGAAATATATTTTTGCATGTAACTTTAAAATGGCGACTATGGGGTCAACTTCCTGCCTTGAACAGGATGACATAAGCCGGCAATTGCTCTATGAGCAATAAGCCCGGCTAATAATTTACGGTCATCATCAATACTGACAGCCATATCATGAACATAGATTAAAAATAAAAGGGATTTTAAAATAGTACCTTGAGGAACACCACACTTTAACGAATTAAAGTCTGATGATCTATTGTTGGACTTGCTGCTGTCTACTGGATGGATAAGACTGGTATTACTCATCAACAAAATGTATGGTAAACAGTGTCAAAAGCCTTTTGTAAATCCAACATTACCATACTTGTAAAAAGACATTTAGGGGTATAAGTTTTAATAACATCTTGCATGTGTATTAAACAGGTATCTGTTGAAAAAGTGTTTCTAAATCTTGACTGGTATTAATATGATGATTATTATTTCAAAAATATAAAAGTTGAACATGGACATTTTCTTAAATCTTTGACACTATGTATAGTATACTGACTGACATATATTTTCTGACTTCAGGAGATTTTTTTTTTTTGAAGAGAGGTCTAATTCCTGTGATTTTTCAGGTCTTTGGTACAGTACCGGTGGTTCAAAATGTATTTACAATGGACAGTAAATGTTCTTTAATATAAAAACCACAATCTTTTAATAACCGTGTAGTATCTAAAACAGAACTTTAATTAATTAATCATTCAGTTTTTTTCAGAATTTCTAAATAAAATCTTCACACGTAGGTTGAGATATAAAAGTTTATGGACGTTTGATCTTGAATACTGTTCGTAATCACTATATGTTTCATTACTTTCTCTAATGAGACCTAAAATATATGATGTCATCCATGACTCTGTTCTTTGCTTAACCATTATCTGGTACAGTGTGTAAAAAAAATCCATAATGCGTTGTGCGAAATTTGTTTCTCTATTATAGTGAGTTCTTCTGCATCATGTACCAGGTGATGTGTGCCCGGGGAGAACTCAACGTGAAGGACTTGCCTTTTGAAGCTTGGAAATAAAACATAATGCAGCTGCACTTCCCTTAGTACATACTCAAAAATCAGCAGTGCAGCATAATAAAACTGCACTGCTTCATACAATCAAAAACGATCACTCTAGGTAAACGTACGAAACGTCAAAACATTACAAAGCTTTCTGCCATATTGCCAGAAGCAAAAAAAAATTCTAAAGGGTAAATGAAATAAAAAGTATATTAAAAGATGGTACTATGAAGATGAGGCCAGTAAGGTTGGAGGAAACATCGAGGGCACCGCTCCTGTAGTGTACAAACGATCAATTGAGTCTTAAAAGCAGAAGTCTCTGTCGAGACTGACGCTTTTCTGGTTTTAACTTTATGTATTTTTCGTAACCACGGCAACAACATTCATCTTAACCAAAAACCGATATACAGAATTATGTACCTTAGAGTAGTCTACTTGTGTACCAAGTTAAATTGAAATCAGATAAAAACTGTAGGAGACGTAGCATTTTTAAAGAATTTCACAGAAATTTCTATTTTAA
This sequence comes from Saccostrea cuccullata, assembly GCF_032062105.1. Classification (NCBI taxonomy): domain Eukaryota; kingdom Metazoa; phylum Mollusca; class Bivalvia; order Ostreida; family Ostreidae; genus Saccostrea; species Saccostrea cuccullata. Next base: position 14,650 of record NW_026929515.1, on the reverse strand, counting down.
GTAACCACGGCAACACCGTTGATTGACATCGAAAACCGATACACAGAATTATGTATCTTAGTGTAGTCTACTTGTGTTCCAAATTATAAAAGACCAAAACTGTAGGTCCCCTCCCCCCACGAAATAGGATTCTCGAGTTTGGGGAATTTCCTTTTTTAGGTCACCTATTGCTATCTGTTTTCGTCCGTCATCGTGCGTCGTCCATCGTGTGTTAACATTTGAACATTTTCATCTTCTTCTCTGCAACCACTGAACCAATTTCAACCAAATTTGGCACAAAGCATCTATGGGTGAAGGGGAACAAAAATTGTAAATTTCATGATCCCTGCCCCCCTGGGGCCTGAGGGGTGGGGCCAAAACCACTAAAATTAATGCAATCTTTAAAAATCTTCTTCTTTACTCTTGGACATCAAGCGGTCAAACTGTTTGCATGATTGTAACCAGCAATGAGTCCTCTACCAAAATTGTGAAATTCATCGCCCTGGGGTCAGGGGTTCTAGTGCTAGGGCGGGGCTAAATAAGTAGGTAGTGAAGATGCATTATTTCTTTGAAAATCTTCTTCTCTGCTCCTGGGTATTAAATAAACCAACAAGTACATAGTTATGATGAGCAAGAGTGCCTCTACCAGAATTGTGAATTTTATGGCCCCAGGGTCAGGGGTTCTGGTGTTAGGGCGGGGCTCTATTGATTATATAGTGAAAATACATGAATTCTTTGAAAATCTTCTTCTCTGCTCCTGGGTATTAAATAAACTAAGTACATAGTTATGATAAGCAAGAGGGCCTTTACCAAAATTGTGAATTTTATGGCTCCAGGGTCAGGGGTTCTTGTTTTAGCGTGGGGCTAGTGAAATGCATGATTTCTTTGAACATCTTATCCTTTGCTCCTGGTTAATATGCTAATGATATAATTACATATTTAAGGCCAGTATTTATTTAATTTTCAGTTTTACAAACCCTCCGCTCAAGGTTTTGAATTTTCAGAAAAAAATAAAAAAAATTTTTCTTTCCGATGTCAAATTTGAGCCGGGATCAAGATTTCAAATTTACAAACTCGCACTTCCGGTTTTACGATGAAACGGCGGGTAAATAAAGCTAGATCTGAGAAGATAGCTTGGTTTAGTGTAAAATTCATCGATAAGAGTGCCATTTAAAACGTTTCACCCGTTCAAAGGACAAATAAAATGCTGACGACTTTGTTGCACAATGACATGCTGGTGAGATAATTATGTATTCGTTTCAAAAGTAACTGTCTGTAAATTATTTTCCTCCCCAGGCTTTAAACTGCCCGTGGTCAGGTGGTAGCTATTGCATATTGCCAGCGACATTGTTTAGGTCTCTGTTATAGCTTACAGTCTAAGCATCATTCTTCAGAAAAGGGTTGCTTATGCATCAGATGTAATGAATAAAACTATGGGAGAAGTGAAGTCCATTTGAGGAAGAAATAAACAATAACCTGAAGAAATAAAAAAAAAATTCAACTATTAAAAGGCAAGAGTGTACAAATATATACAGGCATGTAGTATCATTTGTATCAGCCAGAAATATTATTTTACACTTAATTGAAAAAATGTTCACCCTACTCCCCAATACTCCCTGTCTGTTTTATGATAGGAATTATAATTTTAGGGATCAAGTAAATTTTAGAACAATGTCTACACATTCACCTAACACATATTAAAAAAATGAATATATATTGAAAGACTTTTAAAGAATTGATTTTTTAAAATATATTTTGATCAACATCACAAAATTTATATATAAACTGGCCCAAACTGGCAGATGATGAAATAAGCAATTAAATGTTCTACTTTCCTATTTGTAAGCATTATGTGACCAGTGGTAAGGAGCCTATTAGGATAGCATTAAAAAAGAATGTACAAATGTTAATAATTGATTTATCAAAAAAAAATTTTATTTCCTTCTCCTTTGGGACATTTTTATTCTCATGTTCCATAACTAAACCTAAACATAAAAAAAAAATGCTGGCCTTATAATGAAGAAAGGGGCCTCTTTCAAAATAGATAATTTCAGGGCCGCTTGGTGAGGGGTACCAGGGGGGTACTTTGACTAAAAAGAAATTAATGCTTTGAAATCTGCCCTTTGATAAGCAATGGTGCCTCTTTCAAAATTTGTGAATTTCATGGCTTTTGGATTAAAACACGAACCAAATACAATTGCTGGAAAATTTCTGTGAAATTCTTTTAAAATCCTTATCCTCCTACAGTGTTGGTCTGATTTCAATATAACTTGGCACAAGAGTAGACTACACTATTAAAGATACATAATTCGTTATATCGCTTTTTGATTTCGATGAACGGTGTTGCCGAGGTTACTAAAAATAGAAATTTCTGTGAAATTCTTTCAAAATGCTACTTCTCCTACAGTTTTGGTCTGATTTTAATATTGCTTGGCACACAAGTAGACTACACTAAGATACATAATTCTGCGTATTTGTTTTTGATTTGGATGAATGTTATTTCCGTGGTTACTAAAAATAGAAATTTTATTAATTCTACTCCTCCTACAGTTTTGGTCTTAAATCCTTTTTTTTTTGATTTGGATGAATGTTGTTTCCGTGGTTACTAAAAATAGAAATTTCATTAATTCTACTCCTCCTACAGTTTTGGTCTTATTTCAATATAACTTGGCACACAAGTAGACTACACTAAGATACATAATTAGGTTTATCGGTTTTTGATTTCCATGAACGGTTTTGTCGTGGTTACTAAAAATAGAAATTTTTGTAAAATTGTTTCAAAATGCTACTCCTCCTAGTTTTGGTCTGATTTCAATATAACTTGGCACACAAGTAGACTACAATAAGATCCATGTGTGTATCGGTTTTTGATTTCCATGAATGGTGTTGCCGTGGTTTCCGAAAAAAAATGTCTATAAAATTGTTTCAAAATGCTACTGTTTTGATTTCGGAATTTTCAGGTTTGACCATGCGGAGTTCTCAATTACTCTCTGTTCATACCACGTGACTTTAATTGTATATAAATACCGAGACTCCGCAGTGATCAGGGGGTAGTTAGTCGGATGCGGCCAAGGTTAGAAGATGAGTGTCGTGAATAATGTATTCGCGTGTTATATCCCTCGACTGTTTTACAGTTAGAGAGTGGATTTGGAAGGCCATCCCGGTTAAGGCCTGCAACAAACTTGGTTGACCTCAAGCATAGAGGCTAGCCATAGTTTGTTGTGTCTCGTCTGCATTGGCTGACCAGTCCGTCCAGGCTGGTATACTCATTGTCCGTCTTGAATAAGGCATCTTACAATGAGTGTAGTGGTTGAAGTCTTATATACTGTCCGTCCTGAATAAGGCATCCTACAGTATATGCGGTAGTCCGAGGGCGACTGGGCATCCTATTTAAATGTTAAATTAGGACTCCCCATTTGATTTTGTTGCTTGCCTTCGATTTTTATAGTGATTTATTTTTGATTATTGTTTACCTAGATAAGATTGGACATACATTGTATTTGTATATTTCGGCAGTCCACTAAGATCATACCAATTATTTCGAATCATTTAATGTTGAACACCCCAAACCCTGGAAATGACCAGGTACGATCCCAGTGATTAATTGTAAATACGTTACACCAATCCTCCTACAGGTTTGGTCTGATTTCAATATAACTTGGCACACAAGTAGACTACACTAAGATACATAATTCTGTATATCGGTTTTTGATTTCCATGAACGGTGTTGTCGTGGTTGCTAAAAATAGAAATTTCATTAAAATGGTTTCAAAATGCCTCTCCTACAGTTTTGGACTGATTTCAATATAACTTGACACACAAGTAGACTACACTAAAATCCATAATTGTGTGTATCGGTTTTTGATTTCCTTAAATGGTGTTGCCGTGGTTACTAAAAATAAAAATGTCTGTAAAATTGTTTCAAAATCCTACAGTTTTGGTCTGATTTTAATATAAATTGGCACACAAGTAGACTACACTAAGAACATAAAGAGACTTTATCAAGGATTCTATTTATTGCTGTTGTAAAGTTTCAATTCCCAACTACTTAAGTACTTTTCTCTTCCTTTGCTATAAATACAAACCAGTAGAGCTTCAGTCTCGACAGAGACTTCTGTTTTGTTTTGTTTATTTTTTTTTTGCTTGTCAACTATTTACAGGTAAGTAAACAAAAAAAAAATTCTCTGATTGGTTCCCCCCTCTTTCAAAAACGATGCTACGTGCCTGAAAACTGTAGGAGTAGCATTTTGAAAAATTGTTGACAGACAGACAGACGGACGGACGCATTACTATCGCACAAGCTCTTCTGGTCTCTGACCAGTAGAGCTAAAAAGACGATGTGAAAAGAATGAATTAATATTATCAGATTTTAATAAAGGTAAAAATAGTGAAGGTGTTATCTCATTCCTCAATTTTTCCTTTCAACTTTGTCCCAAGTTCTAAACTTGATGCTTGATACGTTGACGATATTCTTCTTCTGTCAAAAACAAAATTAATATATTTGTAAAAGGTTATATAAAATTAAAACATGAGAAAATCGAATCTTTTCAAACCAAAAAAAAAAGTTGCGACGATGCGTATTCAGCCGTGGATTTCTGACTATGCTGGCAATAACGCAGTAACATAAATCAAAATTAAATGAAAAATGACAAAAGTCTCGCTAAACTATTTAATATGCACACATACAATCTTTCAGATACGCTGGTTGTTTGCGCTCGCTATTTTACCGATTATATAGCTCCGGCTGTGTGGCAATTAAATTATCACCGAATTCGTCTGTTACCTCAGCTGACCTTTTCGCGTTCATAAGATTCCTTGAAGAATGATTCGTTTTTTGCTGTCTTTCTTAGCTGTTATGCCCATTATTTCATATGGCTCGGGACTGAACGGAGTTAACAAATGTGTCCTGTTTCAGTTGTTTAACAAGAATTTTGTCTCCCGGCTGCAGCATATGATCTCGAGTTCCTATTTTGACATCTGCATATCTCTTCATTTCCTCTTTCTCTTTTTGATCTTCATCAGATACTTCCGTGCTTCTGGACGATGGAATAATTTCTGGAATCCTGGTTTCTAGTTTCCTGCCAAATATTAATTCTGCGGGTGTTTTATTTCTTGTTGCATTTGGCGTCGCTGTATAGTTACGCAAAATACGTATAATTCCCGTCCCCAGCCTCTAAATTCGTATTGTGCGGCCCGTATGGTTTTTCTAATTGTCTTCATAAATCGTTTGCGACTCCATTCGCTTGTGGCCATAACAGTGTTCTTTTCGTATATTGAAATCGGATGTTTCGAAAAGCGATCCGTTGAAGAGATGCATTACATATTACGTAGTTTACGTAATACTCAGCGATGTCCGACAGATTGTTGATCTGTGTTGACTTGTAGGTGGATGCCTGACATCTGATCTTCCTATTTGTTATGTCTAGACGGCACTGTAGCCTCAAATGAATTTGGTGCAGTTTCCATCGCCATTTTTCAATTCTCGCGGAAGGTTTTGAGTGGATTATAAGAAATCGCTTCTACTTGCTTGTGGTCGCTAATGACTTTGAAATATTGTCCGAACAAATATGATGTTTACATTCCAAAACATCTGCAAGTTCATCGCGCTCATGTTGTGAATATCAAGTTTCTACATAATTTAATGGCTTCCTTAAGATATGACTTAGACTTCTTGTCAAGTCCGAGTGGACTTACATCAACAATCTGTGTTGTTTCTTTTGCCGGATCAAAATATGCCAAAACTTTTTTACTTTAAGTTCACGTTTGAACACATCGAATGCCTTTTGTTGACTAGGTTCCCATTATATTGCTTGGTTAGCTCTGGTAATGGCGCAGTAATTGTCGAATAGTTTGGAAAAAAATTATCTACATAGTTTGTAGCTTCGGATTTATCTTGCATTGGGCGGTATTTCAGAGTTCTTTATCGCATCCTCTTTTCTCCTGTCTGCAGAAATTCACTTTGAACTGAATTTAGATCCATAGAACTCAATCTGCAGTAATCACCGTATGTTGACTTCACATTTTCCTTGGTTGTATGTAAGATGAATTAAAAGACTGTCTCAAGATTTCTGTCATGCTTCTCGTGATTTTGTTCGAAAACTATAATGACATCACTTAATGATTCGAACCTCTTGCAATCTTCAAGCGCGGTCCTAAACGATTTCTAGGAGCCATGCCCCAAAATAAAAGCAAGTGATTATCAAAGATCCTAAAGCTAAGTTAACCAATCAGGAAACAGCTATCAAAAGTACTATGGAAAGACTTCAAACATGGATGACACTTCCTGTTTAAAAAGTAAAACATGTGGAATGTCAACTCATGAATTAACTTCTAAAAGACATATAATTAAGGGTTTTACGTAAGTAACAACTGAAATCAAATGGTACAAATGTAAATAGAATTTTCTGACTCAAAAACCAGCAAATACTTGTAAAATATGAAATACGAAAGGCGGGCTATGAAATAAAAATCCAAACCATTACATTCCTTTCCCTTAAAAAACAAAATTGACCATAAATTTTTGTTTCAGTACACATATAATTAAAGGATAATAAATCATGTTAGTAGCTTCTGGTCTCGAGCATTAGAAGCCTCTGTTAGACGAAAGAGGGGTTTCACAGGCAGCCCGCGACGTTTTCTTTGCAGCCTCATCCCGGGCTTCCTGATGCACCGGCGAAAGTGGAAGACCAATGCCCCCGGGATCGCAGTGTCGCGGATTAGATATGACCCTCTTTAGACAGCATCCATGTAAATCTTTATGTTTCTGCCGCATGTGCTGCTTTAACATGCTCATTTTCAATAAGGTGACGGTACACTTCTCGGCAATACAATGGTACACGGGGACCATTGGTCTGTGGAACTTGAAGCAGTGAAGCTGCTGAAGTACCCTCTGACAGGAAGGAGGAATAATCAAATGACTCTGATTACGATTCAGACTTTTCAGATTTAGACCCTGACAGTGATGTACATGTAGATTAGGCGAAAAAAAATATGCGAACTATTTTCTCAGGGCTTGTTGATATTTAGCAGGGCTGACAGCTGGTTAAAGCTGTCAGCCCTGGATGTCTAGCTAATTTTCCAACGAATTTAAAGCACTGCGCTGACCCTTCTTTTGGGGAAGTTGTTGAAGTAGATGTTTGTTTTCTTTTAGCACCCATGTTGAAAGACTAAAAAAACTGAGAAATAAAATACAAACTTATAAATGAAATTCAAGGCAAAATGTTGAAGTTTCATTTCCTTAATAAGGTTATAATTTCATAGCTGCAGAAGTGAGCTTCTCTACTTGAGAAAATACAGACAGATAAAGCAGAGAGCTGCAGATCAAAGCGTTGTAAAAACCTTCGATTTACGCAGCCGATTTTTTTTGTATCTATAGTAGGATTAAAATGAACCGCAATTGCGGATATGTAATTTTAAAATATTTTTATGTCAGAGGTAAAAATTCTGACTTTTTATATGACCTTTCCGAGAACTTACAGGAACCTTTAAGACACGTTTAAATTTCTTTGTTTATTCTATGGATTTTTAGGGTTCCGGTTCTTCATGGGACTGTGTATTATTTTTTAATGTCTACATATATGAATGTCACAAGATGCTGCCTTCTACATAATTTTAGATAAAAGAAACATCAGAATATATGTTAAGTATATTTTAAATACTTTTTGATTCACCCAAGAATTTTCATCAATTGTTATCCTTCAAAAACCGAAGGTAATGCGTGCTGATTTTTTGTCTATGAACATCTGATGACACCTTAATTTTCAATTAAGAATATCGTGAAAATTTATCAGTAGGTAATATTCGTTGCATATGTCATTAACGAAAAGATTTACATTTCAAGCTTCATTTTAATACATTTTGAATTTAATTTTTTCTTAAAATATAGAGTTTTCTTTCCTGGCTGAGGATCAGAGTACCTAAAAATGTATCCATTATACGTAAAAAAAAAAATGATATGAAAAACATTAATAACACTGTTTCTTTTTAAAAATGGTCATCTTGTGTCCAGAGGACCCCTCTTAATCAAAACTTTTGAGACTCAAGCCGAAAACAACGAATCCAAATTTTAGTTCACAAAGAACATAGAGAAACTAATAAACTATATTTAATTGTGTGTCAGCAAGCTTTGACAAACTATTAAGTAATTCAATAACAGAAAATCCCGATTCATAATTGATATTGCATTCCATGAATTCAGTACCATCGCCATCTTTTTCCAATCTTAGCCAGGAATACATAGCCAACTTTTTTATGAAACTTGCGAATCTTCCGAGTTTTCTGTTTCTTTATCGCCACTTTCAGTTCATTCAGTTTCTAAGGGGACGACCATTTGATTCTGAAGGGGGGGGGGCTGGCAGATTTTGGAAATAAATAACCTGTCCCTGAAAATGTTGAAAATAAATAATCTGTCCTCCACTGCCAAGAAAATAAATAATCTGACCTTGACTTATATTTAAATATTGTGAAAAATACCTTTTTTATTTCCGTGGAATTTAACCTCAGAATCTTCAATTCAGCATTTTTTTTTGGCTCGCTTCGCTCGCCATTTTAGAACAAAATAGTATTTAAAATCAGATTACCAGACTGGATACTTGTAGTCAGTTTATCAAAATGACAATGTGTACTCAGTAGGTGTGATGAATCACTTCAAAAACAAGCCAATTCTTATACACCGAAAATGATAATTTTCCTGTCAAGTAAATTAATACAAAGTATACACTGACGGAGTAAGGGAGGCGTACAGTTGTATTTGTACGACCCCTCTCCTAAAATTTCAAAGTATGATATAAATAATATTAATTATGCCATACTTTGGTACAATACCAATATTTTTGTGCCTAGTTTTCCTCTTAAAATACACGAACACCCAAGAGCTTAAGGGGGATTCGCCCCCTGGACCCCCTTCATTCATAGTATGATATGACTAGTATTAGTAATGTCATACTTTGGTTTACAATAACCAATACCACTATAATTATGCCTGGTTTTACTCTTAAAATACAGGAAAACCCAAGAACTTCTTGGAGGTTTCCCTCCCTGGGCCTCCACCAGTGCTTCGCCCAGGACCCACTGGGATTTTAGAATCAATGGATATAGGTACCGTAAGACAATGAAGAAAATAAATACTCTGTCCTTGATAATCTTGAAAATACATAATCTGTCCTTGACTGGCATGAAAATGAATAATCCGTCTCAAAAAAAATTGCCAGCCCCCCCCCCCCCCCCCCCTCAGAATCGAATGGTCGTCCCCTAAATCAGCATTTTTTTCCGGCGGCATCGTGATTAACAGTCTATCAGTTTCCCCGCCGTTATGTCATATCGCTGAATCACATTGGTTGATGCACTAAGTGTATACCAAGGAGAGTTCGACTTTTGTAGTTTTTTAAAAAATTTTATTCGGAATATTTCGGCGTCTAGTGAATAGATTTGATATTCTGGAATTTTCCGAGAAAATGAAAACAATGAATGTACACGTCCTTTGGGATGCACATCAAAATAAATCACTGCATAATGCAAATGTTATTGGAATTGATATACCAATTTTAATGGTTTGATGGATCCGGATAAACATACACTTTATCAACATGATAAAATGATTCAGGCAGTTTAAGTAATTATGCTTTTAGTTTAAGCCTAAAAACAGAACACACTATCAATTTTAGATTGAATAGAGTAAGTATAGGCTACAGGGTAAATTTTTACATAACTGTGCATAAAGGTTTGGCAAAATGTACCATTCCTTTTTTGATGCTTTGAACGTATTTCTGCATAGGGCAGACATTTTCTCTACGATTTTATAGATGGACACCATCAGGTGATAGGTTAGATATACTTGGATAACTCTAGAATCAATAGTAATTCCAAAACCTCAACTTTGTGTCTGAATTCATACTTTCAGTTCTGTAACTCTGTCGTTGCATTTAGGATCTGTAACACGTAGTGACTTTAAAAGGACCTGGCCAGTAATTTATTTGGAGGCATATCTTGGACACTTTAAGGCCTTTAGCATTAAACTTCGAGAGTTGATGCATCTTGGGGCCTCAAACAAGGCCAACTTTAAAGTAGGTCACTTTGACCTACTTTTTGAAATCGATGGATATATATCTTTAAAACATTTAACATATCAGAAACTGTGAGGTTTAGAATCGTCAAACCTCAAGTTCATGCATCTTGAAGCCTTAAAACATTTTTATAGAAAAGAAGGTCACAGTGACCCACTTCTTAATTTTTGCAGGCATTTGTTTTCAAATTATTACAATGGCATAATTTGACTATTACCCAATCTCATAGGGTGCGCTTGATTTGTCTACAAATTACACCGAAAATTCAATATGGCTGACAAATGACGAGACGGTAAAACTGCAGAATTTCTTTTTCTGTATTTGAGTTTACTGTCAAGTATTTGATAGGTTGATTGTGATGAATTGTGTGAAAGTAATTTTTTGGACCGTGTTTTGTGCATTTTATGGAAAATGAAAAACTTCATAATTTGTAATATAAGAAATACGCCAGTTTTGCAAGTTTGGGTGATAAAGTCTCTAGATATATTTGACTACGGCTAGATATTGAGTTATAAGGGTAATTATGGGTAGCTAGGGAAATGTTTTATAAAAAAAAAAATCTTTGCCTTTTCATAATTTTGTTTTGTATTAAATAGATTTTAAGAAATATTCACAATCACAACAATTAAAACATTGTTATGACATCATCTTTTGTTCCTTTAATACCTTCTTATCCTTGAAATAACAAAAACAATCCAATAAGTTACCTGTAACTGTCCAAGAAGTTGGAAAAACTGTCCACTATTAAAAATGATGGACACTTTTTTACAACTTATTGGACAGTTACAGGTAAGCACTAAGAAAAAATAACAACAAATCCAACACAAAAGATATACATGTTATTCATGAACAACGATTTACACACATTGTAATAATTATTCCAACTTTAGAATTTAAATTTGAAAAATACACTTCCAGACGAAATTTCAATTTCACTAGCACCAGCTGGTGCACACACATTAGAATCACTTTCGGCTGCGGTTTTGGCTTTCTTGATAGCTACATCACACTGATTTTCACCGTGAATGATTTTGCTCACTCATTGCTGTTGTTCATTTGTTCTTTTATACGATCTAACAGATGTCGAGCGGTGTCCTGTTTTCTCGGTTATTAGCTGCTCATCAATGCCAGCATCGTAAAGGCGTGTTGCGGCGGTTGCTCTCAGGCTATGGTTTGTGTAGTGGCCAGTAAATCCTGCTATTTTACAGTTTTGCGACGGTCTGTTGAAGAGTGTGTACTCCAACAGGGGAGTCGGCGTACCAAGTGGAATCTGTGGGGTACCGCAGAGGTCGCAAATAGAGAGCATTGGTTTTACCAGCTTCAGGCCTTTAAAAGAAAATTGCATATTATAGATTAAAGTGTTTTAAATTAAGATATATCTTACAGCAATATTTTGGTGGAAATTAACAACAATATACTTGCCTTAAATGCAGATATTTTTCATACGTGAGCACAGGACATCTCTCGGGAACATTCTTGTTCTGGTATGCTCTGGTAACTTAAGGTTGCAGATTTTTGTGCTGGAGCCCACCGCGATTTGTTTTGGAGACATCCTCTCTATATTCGAGATATCGCAGTCCAGATGCATCCATGGAAAGAGAAATCTGACTGTTTGTCCCAACCCTCAAGTTTCTGTGTTCCTGTCCTGCTCGTAGTGCAAAATGTAGTCCTAGTTGAAAGAGTAGAGTATCTAAGAGTTTTTGTGGTGTATCTCTTCCTAAAACTCCCTTGGACCACATTTCATCTTCTTGAGCCTCAGTTATGATCTCTGCCCGTTTCCGCTTTATCCCCATGCCTCGCCCAGAGAGTTCTTTCATCTTTGAATCAAGAATACTGCGCATATCGTGAAATTTATCATCATCCAAAAAGTTTATGAATCTACCTTCATGTCGTAATTTGTGTTGAATTGCACACACAATTTCATACAAGCTATTGGGTCTGTAATCCTCTCCAGATTTATTCCTCACTTCAGCTACAAAGAAACTCATTGTTTTGTTGATTTCCTCATCACTCATTATCATAATATCCTGGTACATAAATGTATCATGGTTTGGTAACATACACTTTCGTTCATTTTGCCAGTTCGTAAATAGAGTCATTGCCCACTTTGACTTTTGCTCTGTTTTCTTCGATAAACCTTTCTTAATCAAATTATCCAAATCTTCTTCATTTAGCCGTGCAAACCTTTCAATATTTTCTTTTCCTTCTATGTCTTGGGTGGCCTTAACAAGTTCCTCGTCAGAAATATCCGAAAAAATATCTACTTTGAGGTCAAAATTCGGTTGTTTTTTTGGATGTTCTCTTTCTAAATCCAAAATATCACTGAGAATGCCATCCGTGTTGTTTTCTTGTTCATCAACTTTTCTAAACTTGTTTTGTGTTAAAAACACGCTTTCTCCATCTGAAGAGGACATCCTAACCGCAGGGACATTTACTAAGAAGTGGTGTTCGATGTGCATGCTTTTTATACAAAACCAAGGAACTCACCTGTAACTGTCCACTAAGTTAACAATTGAAGTGAATCCTATTCAAAGTATTTAAATCAACAAATTTACCTGAGACAGTCTACTAAGAAGACAATGCCAAATTTAATACAAAGGATGTTTACTTCATTGACGTTGCAAGAGAGAAACTTTTCTAAGAGAGTCCATTCTGAACACAATGGAATGAAATGTTTTAAGTAGGTTACAAGCCTCAAACTGTCCATTCTGTGAGAAAAAAGAACTATTGTCGGGCCTAACGGCCCTCCAATAGTTCTTTCTTCTCTCAGAATGGACAGTTTTCGGCATGTAACCTTTACATATTTTATTAAAAAATCGTATGCAAATAGAATCCCCTCAGCTGGTTGACTGACCCAAACTTCTTCTAGCCAACTCTCAAACAATCTACCCATGTTTGATCACAGCTGGAATTTGCTTTGGGTATTTTTCAGAATATACTGCCAAAATGTTTAATATGCTGTTATCCAATGCTCACTTATTTGGATAAACCTTTTGGTTTTGATACAAATTACCAGTGTTTTGTGGGCGCAATAATTTATGTGAAGTGAGATCATCGCTTGGAAGCAACTTTACGAAATCAACATATTTATTCTGCCAATTTTTTTTTTTTTCAATTTTAAATCTATTTGCGAAGTTGTAGGATCTGATATTAGCTCACAGCCATCTCTCTGAATCAGAATTATCTGTCGATTCATCTCATATCAGAATCGGTACCCGAAGAGCTTGGCGTTCTCGTTTTTTTGTGTTTGGAACCTTTTTGAGCTTTGCTTCTTATAGTACCCCTTTTTCTCCTCCTCGGAAAGCGCTTGCAGCACCTGCTCAGTCACTGCTGCTACCAATTTCGGTTGTACAGTTGGAACCTGAGGCTGAACTGCATTCTGGGAGATACCATCTACTTCCTCATTCATCACGACCCTCTGTGTAGCTGATCCAGCTATGGCAGGAGGAACATTCCTATGTCTTCACCGACCTCTCCCACTGGTATTCATCTATAAGTATTTAACATAAGAGTTCAAGAACATGAATGAAGTTTGAAAAATTGGCATTTTTTAAATGAAAAGTACAAATTTATCGAAGATAAAGGCTCAGACATTTATGTTTACTTTCTCTGTAAACAAAAATAAAATTCATTTCTGCAGGCAAGCCCTTTTTCTTAAAAGTTGAAAAATCATATCATAAAGATTTTTATTTATTAAGGTCCTCCGTCTCAGACGGAAGACCTTATAGAGATTCTACTGTTTTTTCTTATTATTTTTTCCCCAAATCTTGTCGGCAGGATTTCTCAGAGATGGCTGGACGGATTTTCCTGAAATTTTCAGGGATGATAGAGAATGAAAATACCCCGAGACGTTTTCTTCATTTTTTCAAAATTCACTTCCGGTCGTCAGATATGTCCGATTTCCGCTTTTTAAAAAAATATTTAATCCGAGTGAGACCTCAGAAACGGTAAGAGATTAAGGCACCAAACTTACAGGGATGATAGATCTTGATAAGTAGGCAAATCCATTTGGGTTAAGATTGTCCGCCGTCACTTCCGGTCGTCACAGGAAGTGTTCAAAAATATCGAAAATTTCAACTTTTCTTTTTTGAAACTTCTTTTGCATCACGTTATAGCATCTTACTTGTAGTGTTGAAATATATCAGTAACATCGGAAACAAAAACGGCAACTTCCGGCTATAAGAGAAAAACTGCATATTTTCAGTATTTTTCTTTCCCATAAATATTTTTTATAGATAAAGTATTTGTAATGATTTTTGGATATGTTATTCAGACTGCAAATGTCTACAATAATGTAAAATATCTGTTTAAAATTCACTTCCAGTCGCGTGATTTCCTGTCCTCAGAATGAGAAGTTATCATAGAGAGATATCGAAAACGGTAAGAGATTAAGACACCAAACTTACAGGAGTGGTAGATTTTGATGAGTAGGCAAAATCATATGGGCTAAGATTGTCTGCCGTCACTTCCGGTCGTCACAGGAAGTGATCAAAGAAATCGAAAATTTCAACTTTTCTTTTATAAAACTTTTTTTGCATCACTTTATAGCATCTTATTTGTAGTTTCGAAATATATCAGTCCCACCGGAAACAAAAATGACAACTTCCGGT